>NW_015397880.1:4720-7191 GCF_001527695.2 Protobothrops mucrosquamatus
TTTTATATTGACCCAAATGCATTCAAGACAGTTTTTATCATTGTTGTGCTCTATTTCTGTAGAGATGTAGTTATTTCTTATATAGATAGCAACTCCACCTCCTCTTTTATTTGGTCTGTTTCTTTTAAATAATTTAAATCCCTCTAGCTGTGTGTTCCATGTGTGGGTTTCATCCCACCATGTTTCTGTAATGGCAACACCAACCCTTTAGCCAGTGGTTTATTTCTAGAATTCTTTTTTCCCTCAATTTTTCCCTCTTCCAACTTTCTTGCTCAATCCATGTCTGACATCTGAATGCCACATCAAGCTGAAAGAAATGGAGCTACAAATTATCAATATGATACTGAAGCAATTTCATGTCTCATTTCAGCAGGAAAATCCAAGAGCATCTGAAAACATTTCCTCAAGTGAGTTATAATTAACTGTGGGAAGGAATGCTTTAATCTAAGATCATCAACATACCTTTTGGGAGGAATTGTAGGTAGGACCGAATGGAAAGTGGTACATGACTCCAATACTATACTTCTCACAAATGAAAATCAGTTCTGTCAAGAAAATCTGTTGGGAGACACCAAAAATCTATGAAATCAGTGGGCTGCTTCCCAAAGTTTAAACGAATTTCCTTTGGGATGCCCACCAGGAAAGTTTGAAGATATTTGATATCCCCTACTATTTAACCATTAATATTTATAGCCTGCTGTGAATGAACTGAAGCTTCACGGTAAATACTCTTTCCAACAGTAATTGACAGACTTTTAGATATTTTCATAAATATGTCAATCTCAACTGTTACAACTCTGTAAATTAATTATTATATGGAATGCTTTCTTTTTTCTGATCATAATCAATGACCCATCCATTTCACTGAATGGACAAAAATTCTAGTAGAAGGTGGAAAAATCCTTTTCTCTACACACACACACACACACACATACACACACACTCCCCATTCATATATTTATGGTTCTCCAGATCATAACACAAAGTTGCTGCTGCATTACTGCAAATTGTGGCTATCTGCAATATGGAAAAAGCTTTTGAATTTGATTCCTCTGTTTATCCCAAGGATGCTTTCCCAAAAGGCAACTGGACTTTCTTGTTTTTTTCCTTTTCAAAAAAGTCCAATTGCCCTTTGGAAAAGCATATTTGGGACAACCATGACCTGGATGATTGAGAATCTCCATAGAAGTTCCTTTTTAAATTTTTTTTAATCATATCATTCTTTATGATTCTTCCAAAATATATACCAAAAGTGATCATATCTCCATTTTTTTTAAAGAGCAATGATTTTTACTGCTTATTTTATTTTGAGGTCATAAGTTCTACTTTTCAACCATCTTTTGAAGCATAGTTGCTTCAAAAAAGCAACTAAAGCAACTCATATCTGATGCAAATCTCTTTTAAATATGATGAAAAGCAAGAAAGGAGACCAGCAATGGCTCTAAAAGTGTTCACTGGCAGTTAGCAAACAGTTGTTTGTCTCCCCTGTGTTGAAATATGTTGCATTCCAATACAATTGGTACTAATTATTCCTAACTATAAGAGCCAGTTTGGTGTAGTTAGAAACCTGGAAACTGTGAGTTCTTGTCCTGCTTTAGGCACAAAGCCTAGGTGACCTTGGGCCAGACACTCTCTCTTAGCCCATGGAAGGAGGCAATGGCAAACCACTTCTACAAAAACATGTTAAGAAAACTGCAGGAACATGTATAAACAGTTGCCAGGAGTCAGCAATGACTAAAAGGCATCTCCCCCAATAATCTAACTATATGTGCCTCTAACTATAAATTAACAGATACATCTACTCTACTGCTGCATATATATAAAAGAACTGAATAGCAATTGGACAAATCCTGAGAATTTGAATCCTCTAATAATTTCCACACATTTTTCTTTCAGTTTAAATGTATACCCAACCTAAAATATTTTTGATTATTATACTTACTAGCCCAGTGCTTCAGCTTACAGGATGGAGGCATGTTCTTTCCATTCCTACATGTCACTTATGAAATAGGCTTGTGAGATGATTGGCTGAATGGTTTTTCTACTTTGAGAAAGATGGTGGAAGCTTATGCAAATTTGGACATCATCTCTCTCACATCTCATACAGTGCCTACCTCATATTTGATACACCACATTTTGGTGGATATTATGCTGATTCCCTAGTATGCATATGAGTGTGCCTAGCCAATAAAGTTCTCATGTTTGTCATTTCACATGATATTATGACTCTCTCTGTCTCTCTGTCTCTCTCTGTCTCTCTCTCTTTCTCTCTCTCTCTCTCTCTTTCTTTCTCTCCTCTTTCTTTCCATTTCACTGCAGTGAGATTTCTTTTTCCAAATTCTACAAAACTGTTGCTATTTAACATTGATTGTTGCAGATAAATTTCACTCCAGTTCATAAATGCAGATCTAATTGCAATCCATCAACTGGTGTATATTGGACTAACTGGAAAGACTTTTTATAAGAGAAGG
>NW_015397881.1:0-6018 GCF_001527695.2 Protobothrops mucrosquamatus
AGCCAGCTGGGTGACTTTGGGCCAATCACCAGGAGACGGTGAGTTCTAGTCCCGCCTTAAAGCCATCTGGATGTTTTTGAACCAATCGCCAGGTGACAGTGAGTTCTAGTCCCGCCTTAGGCACAAAAGCCAGCTGGGTGACTTTGGGCCAATCACCAGCAGACGGTGAGTTCTAGTCCCGCCTTAGGCATGAAAGACATCTGGATGTTTTTGAACCAATTGCCAGGTGACAGGGAGTTCTAGTCCCGCCTTAGGCATGAAAGACATCTGGATGTTTTTGTACCAATCACCAGGTGACGGTGAGTTCTAGTCCCGCCTTAGGCATGAAAGCCATCTGGATGTTTTTGAACCAATCGCCAGGTGACAGGGAGTTCTAGTCCCGCCTTAGGCCTGAAAGCCATCTGGATGTTTTTGAACCAATCCCCAGGAGACAGGGAGTTCTAGTCCCGCCTTAGGCACAAAAGCCAGCTAGGTGACTTTGGGCCAATTCGTCTCTCTGCCTTCCTTACAGGGGTGTTGTAGAAAGAGGAAAGTGTATTCAGTGGATTTGCTGCCTTGAGTTTTGTAAAAATAATAAAGGCGGGATATGAATGAATGAATGAATGAATGAATGAATGAATGAATACCTTAGAACTGCTTCCTAAATAATTGATGTCAGCGCAATGAACGTGACCCTCCCCTGCACAGTTCCCGATGCGCATCTGCCAAGCTTGATGCCAAAGTCCGTAGACTGATGTGCAACTGACGACGATTTGTTTAGTGACCGTTGGAAGTTACGGCACTGAAAAAAAAATGACCGATGGCCATTTTTCACCCTTACGACCGTTGCAGCATCTCTGCGGTCACGTGATTTACATTCGGACGCTTGCCAATGGGTTCCTATTTATGACGGTCGCAGTGTCCCATGTGTGTGTGTGTGTGTGTGTGTGTTGTGTGACCCCTTTTGCGACCTTCTGACAAGCAAAAGTCCACGGGGAATCCGTATTCGCTTAACAACGGTGTGACTAACTCAAGAGCTGCAATGGTTTGCTTAAGAAAAGTGGCAAGAGAAATCGTAAAATGGGCAAAACTAACAAATTTCTCACTTAGTGACATACATTCGGGGCTCAAGTTGTAACTGGAGGAACCACCTGCATATGCGATTGCAGGCGACTCTTTGTGGCAGCCAGAACTGCTGCCTTCCAGGCAGCTGACGGCACTCATAAAATAAGATTAACAATTAAAAAACCCGAAGTTAGCTGCAGCGAAGGTAGAAAAGGAACGTCAGAAGTGGTATCGGGGGAACAAATCATCCTGTGTTCAAAGCCCAAACATTGAACAACGAGGGGAATCTGGGCTAATATTTGAAAATTCAGAGATCATTCCACATCCCAAACAAAGCAAAGAGGGGAAAAAAATTAATATTTGTTTTCTTTGTTTTTTTTCTTCTTCTCCTCTGCATGTTTTCCCCCTTTCTTGATCTGTCTCTATCAAAAAGGCGCAACTGAAATGATTTTTTATCTGTGACAGAAGGGGAAATATTAAAACACACAGGAAGTAATCATATTCTGTACATCGTGAATTGAAGTTTAATTAAATCTGAACGAAATCCTGTTTAATTTTGGCTGTGGGTCCTCCCACTCCTTTTTCACCGTTTTGGGGAGGGCAGCCCTCAGGGTAGCCGAGTCTAATTCTTCAGCCCCAGTACTTCGTCACGACGAACCCCAGTTTTCAAAATCTATTTCCAAATGATCGAAGTCTTAAACGTGGAAAAAATGGAAATATCCACAATTGAGGTGTGGACTGTGAACATGGAAGAATTTGCTGAAATGGCTAAAACGACCTCTTTCATTAAAGAAGGAAGGAGAACTACTTTTATATAGGACAGGAAACCTTTATGGTTTTTTTTGGTCAAAATTGGACCAAAATAACCCCTGGTGTTTTGGGGATTTATTGATGAAACATGATTGTTGATGGAGAACCAAGAAATGTAATCTGGGAGGACAGAAACAGGATTAGGTATGTGTGTAACAGATTGGAAGTTGCATCTTTGAATATTTTCTTCTTGTTTTCTCCTCCTTTGATGTCTATTTTTCACTGTTTCTCTGATCGTTTCACATCTTTTTCTCTTTGCTAACTTTCCCTTTATGCTATTGTGATTTTTAATCATGCATGAGATTTTTGTCAATAATAATTATATATTTAAAAAAAAACCATATTGTCTAATCCTTGAGCTGACAAACATCTCTATCCAGTATTCTTAAAGTAGTTTTTAGATGATAAATAATTGTGAGCTAGCTAATAGTAGATAGATAGATAGATAGATAGATAGATAGATAGATAGATAGATAGATAGATAGATAGATAGATAGATAGATAGATAGATAGATAGATAGTGGGAGAGGGAGAGGGAGAGAGAGATGATAGGATAAAATAGTTGATGATAGACAGATAAATATAGATAGATTGAATAAATGATAGATGATAGATAGCTAAATAGGTAGCTAGGATAGATAGATAGATAGATAGATAGATAGATAGATAGATAGATAGATAGATAGATAGATAGATAGACAACAGAGACAGATAATAGATAATTAAAGTAAATAACAGATAGAGATAGATAGATAGATAGATAGATAGATAGATAGATAGATAGATAGATAGATATAGAGATACAAAGAGAGAAAGATAAAATATGATAGAAAGATATAGTTAGATAGAGGTTTTAGATAGATAATAGAGATACAAATAGAAAAAGAGAGAGATAAGAGATAAGATAGAAAGATATAGTTAGAGATAGACAGATAAACAGATACACAGCTAGATGATGATGAGATAGATAGATAGATAGATAGATAGATAGATAGATAGATAGATAGATAGATAGATAGATAGATAGATAGATAGATAGATACATACATACATGCCCACCGGGGCCTGGGGTTATCATAGTGCAAAATGTCTTTTTATTGCTCTGGCATCTTTGCAAATCCACTCTCAATCAAATCTGATAATTTAATTTCCCCCGTGTGCTAACTGCTGTGATGACATGATGGTAATGGTAATGATAACTGTCTCCGGCTGATGAGCACTTGTGGAACACCACATAGATCTTCCTGATTACAGCTCCATCGCCAACATCTCATGCCAGGTGGTGGCATTTGCCCAGAGCAGTGTCTCCCAACCTTGGCAAACTCTAAGAGGTGTGGACTTCAAGTCCCAGAATTCTCCAGCCGGCTATGGGAATTCTGGGACTTGAAGTCCGCACCTCTTAGAGTTTACCAAGGTTGAGAAACAATTGGTATAGATTAGGCACGCTGGCTGAGGAATTCTGGGAGTTGAAGTCCACAAGTCATAAAAGGGCCAAGTTTGAAGACCCCTGTCTTAAATCTAACAAACAAAATGGAGGCTGGCTGAGGAATTCTGGGAGTTGAAGTCCACACGTCCTAAAAGGGCCAAGTTTGAAGACCCCTGTCTTAAATCTAACAAACAAAATGGAGCCTGGCTGAGGAATTCTGGGAGTTGAAGTCAACAAGTCATAAAAGGGCCAAGTTGGAAGACCCCTGTCTTAAATCTAACAAACAAAATGGAGGCTGGCTGAGGAATTCTGGGAGTTGAAGTCAACAAGTCATCAACTTGTTTTTGACAAGTTGGAAGACCCCTGTCTTAAATCTAACAAACAAAATGGAGGCTGGCTGAGGAATTCTGGGAGTTGAAGTCCACAAGTCATAAAAGGGCCAAGTTTGAAGACCCCTGCTGTTATTAAACACAGAACCCTTCTTGATGCCACCAGACCAGACTCCGATCAGCGCGCGGAATCTTCTCCCAGGGTTGGTCCATCAGCAGAAGACTCCTCTCCTGTTTCGGCCCCAGCCTCTTCCCAGTCCCAAGAAGATCCCTTACAAACATTTTTTCCCCCAGCCCCAAATTTGGCCAGGAAGGAAGCAAGAAGGACCCCCCAATCTTTCCCTTTCTCCTTCCCCTTCCCATCTTTCGGAATGCTGAATTTCTGGCTGCCTCTAGGTGGCGCCCCAGTGTTGATTTTGAAGCCATTGGCTCTGCAATTGTATGATTTACTCTTCCAAGCTTAGCAAATCCATGCCTGATTTATTTAGTAAGAAAAAAAGTCTGGTTTTTATCAACATCCCAAGTGCCAGGATGCTTGAGAGACCTGGGCAACATTGCCCACTGAAGTAAAAAAAAAGAAAGAAAGAAGAAGAAAGCTGGAAAAAATTAAGCTGCTACTCTCTCTGTTGTTAGAAATGTATTTGCAAGTTGGCTTTGGGAGAGCATGTTTAAGGGTCTCGGAAGCTTGGAATAATAAAAAATAAAAATAAAGGGCAAACTTGAAAGGGAAGGAGAAGAAAAAAGAGGAGCAGTTTTGTGAGAATCATCCTATAAGGGTCTTCCACCATCTTTGGTCCACGTTCTATCCAGTGCAAAATAATAATAATAATAATAATAATAATAATAATAATAATAATAATAATAATAATAATAATAATAATAATAATAATAATAATAATAATAATAAAGTTGGAAGGGACCTTGGAGGTCATCGAGTCCAACCCCCTGCCCAGGCAGGAGATCCTGTACCATTTCGGATAAAATAAAATAAAGTGATTGAATCTGTTGCGCTTTAAATTTCGTTCCATAATCAGACTGACTGGCGCAGGGGTGTCTTGCAAGTATTTCAGAAGTTGATAATAACAATAACAGTAATAGAGCTGGAAGGGACCTTGGAGGTCTTCTAGTCCAACACCCTGCTCAGGCAGGAAACCCTATACCATTTCGGACAAATGGCTGTCCAGTCTCTTCTTAAAAACTTCCAGTGTTGGAGCATTCACCGCTTCTGGAGGCAGGTTGTTCCACTGGTTAATTGTTCTAACTGTCAGGAAGTTTCTCCTTAGTTCTAGGTTGCTTCTCTCCTGGATGAGTTTCCATCTGTTGTTTCTTGTCCTGCCTTCAGGCGCTTTGGAGAATAGCTTGACTGCCTCTTCTTTGGGGCAGCCCCTGAGATATTGGAAGACTGCTATCATGTCCCCCCTCATCCTTCCATTCATTCTATTCTGTTCTGTTCTAATTCCATTCCGTTCCATTCTCCATCCCATCCCATCCTATTCAAGAGAATTGGGAGATGAAACAGAGAGGCCACCTGTGCTTAAAACCCTGTTCAGCCTTCCGTCCTTCCAAGGTGAGTAAAAGGAGGACCCAGTTTGTTGGGGGAGACAGGCTGACACTGTAAACCGCTTAGAGAGGGCTGTAAAGCTGTGTGCAGCAGTATATAAGTCTAAGGGCTGTTGCTAAGTCCGAAGGAAGGAAGGAAGGAAGGAAGGAAGGAAGGAAGGAAGGAAGGAAGGACGGACCCTGGTGAGACAGTGGTTAGAATGCAGTACTGCAGGCTAACTCTGCCCACTGCCAGGAGTTCAATCCTGACCACCTCAAGGTTGACTCAGCCGTCCATCCTTCTGAGGTTGATAAAATGAGGACCCAGATTGTTGGGGGCAAGAGACTGACTCTGTAAACATGCTTAGAGAGGGCTGTAAAGTACTGTGAAGTGGTATATAAGTCTAAGGGCTATTGATAAGTGGAAGGAAGGAAGGAAGGAAGGAAGGAAGGAAGGAAGGAAGGAAGGAAGGAAGGAAGGACCCTGGTGGCGCATTGGCTAGAATGCAGTACTGCAGGCAAACTCTGCCCACAGCCTGGAGTTCAATCCTGACCAGCTCAAGGTTGATTCAGCCGTCCATCCTTCTGAGGTTGATAAAATGAGGACCCAGATTGTTGGGGGCAAGAGACTGACTCTGTAAACCCGCTTAGAGAGGGCTGTAAAGTACTGTGAAGTGGTATATAAGTCTAAGGGCTATTGATAAGTGGAAGGAAGGAAGGAAGGAAGGAAGGAAGGAAGGAAGGAAGGAAGGAAGGAAGGAACGACGGCAGAAAGCACCACCCCTTCCCGCCCCTTGGCTCGACCGCTCTACTGCAGGCAAACTCTGCCCACAGCCTGGAGTTCAATCCTGACCAGCTCAAGGTTGACTC
>NW_015397881.1:10305-11902 GCF_001527695.2 Protobothrops mucrosquamatus
CCCGTAGAGCTGCCTTCCCGCCAGGCTCCCGCGAGGCTGCTGCTGCTGCTGCTGCGCCAGGGAGGCGTCGCCCCGAGCCCCCTCCGCGCCTAAGGACCCTCTGGATCGCTCACGCAAGGAGCCCCCGGACTTAAGGGAGAGGTCCAAAGCCCCGGGAGGAGGAAGAGGAAAAGGAAGAGGAAGAGGAAGAGGAAGAGGAAGAGGGAAGCATGCATCTGCCAGAGCTTCAGCAGCAGCAGCAGCAGCGACCCCAGCTCGGCTCCCCTTGAGCCCCGGTCGCCCAGCCAGCAAGCAAGCAAGCCGAGCCGGCTTTCTCTCTCCTTCCCAGCCTCCCCGCCTTTCCAGCCCCGGTTGCCAAGGATATTTCCTGCTTCCCCATAAACGCAAAAAAAAAAAAGGAAGGGGAAAAAAAAAAAAACTCCACCGCGGTTGCTCGCAGCTTGCTTTCTTTTTTTGCTTTCTTTTTTTGCTTTCTTTTTTTGCAGCGCTCCCTTCCCGGCTGCAAACGGCGGGTCCGGGCTCGCCCCCAAGGGCCGGGCTGGGGGCCGGGGGCCATGGCCGGCCGGGGCGAGAGAGCGGCGGCTTGAAGCCGTAGCCTGGCCGCTGCAGTGGGGGGGCTCTGCCGGGCGGAGGAGGAGGAGGAGAAGGCGGCGAGCAGCAGCAGCAGCAGCAGAAGAGGCAGCCCGGCGGGGCGCTGCGGAGATGGCCGAGTGAAGAGCGCCGCGGGGGCAGCGCCGCCGCCGCCGCCGCCGGTTCGAGCCCCGAGTCCGGTCGGCCGGGCTGAGCGAGCGAGCGAGTGATCGGAAAGGAAGGAAGGAAGGCTAGATCGATCTCCGGGCGAGGATTCCTGCTCTACCTCTTTTCCTCCACGCACACCCCCTTTGGCTGTCTCTTTTTTTTTTTGGGAGGGGGGCGTCGGGGGTCCTCTCTTTCTGCCCGTCCTCACCTGGTGGCGGCTTTCCTGCAAAAGGTGTTTTTGCAAAAAAAAGAAGGAAAGAAAGAAAGAAAGAGAGAAAAGGGTCGGGAAGGAATAAGCGGCGCTTTCCTGCCCAAAAAGCAAGACCCGGTTGGCGAAGCTACGGAACCGGCCAGCCTAGAGGTAAATCATCATCATCCCCATCATCATCATCATCATCATCATCATCATCTATATAATTATATATATATATATATATATATATATATATGTGTGTGTATATATATCTCAAAATCTCGGGTTGGCTGCGCTGGAGAAATACATTTCCAAGGCGTGTGTGTGTGTGTCTCTCTCTCTGCCTGTGTGTGTGTGTGTGTGTGTGTGTGTGTTTGACACACGCCTGCAGAGAGAGCCGGGCGAAGAGGCAGTGAGTGAGAGTGCAGGAGCTTGCCACAAACTGCGTGTGTGTGTGTGTGTAGATCCACACACACACAAGCACTCTGACTACACACACAGACACACACACGCGCGCACCCACACCCGAGACACCATCTGCAGTGTCAATGCGGCGCCTGGGTTGAGCAAAGGTGGGGGTGTGGGGGGGGCAGGGAGAAAGGGGGAGTTGCTCCTACCTTTCGCAGGTGAGACGGAGCTCCGCCGCCTTTTCCCTCCCTCCCTCCC
>NW_015397881.1:14464-17496 GCF_001527695.2 Protobothrops mucrosquamatus
CCCCCCCTACCGCTTGCAAAGACCCCCCCCCCCTTTTCCCTTTTCCCACCTTCCCAAGTCCCAATCCATCATCTACCCAGCACGGAGGGAGGATGTTATATGGATGGCCCGATTCTCCCAGCTGAATATCAAGCTTATTTCTGAAAGGGCTCACGGTGTGCTCTGGGGGACGTACAGAGTGCATTTCCTTCTCCCATAACCGTGGGATGTGTGGGGAAGCTGCCAAACCCCAAAGAGACATTTCCCCCCCCCCTAACCGCTTTGAATGTCCTCTCCTTTCGGTTTCCCCCCCTCCCCAATTTCCAATTTTTTAAAAAAAAGAACAAAAAACCTTGTATTTCATACAAACGTTTCATGTAGAATGTTGAATCGGACATGGGATGCCTTTTATCAATGGGTAGAAAAACGAGGTAGAAAAGGGCGTTTAGCACGTATTGGCAAGTTAAAGGCTGGAAGGCAGACAGATAAAATAAGGAAGCATTTGTCATGATTTAAAAAAAATACACGAATAAAAATAAAAAAAAAATCTAAAAAAAAATATATCCTCAGCCTCACACCCGGTGCCCAAGCTCAAAAAGACAAGTTCGCTGGGTGCCCATTTCACAGATGGGAAAGTGCAAAGCAGAAGGGCGAAAGAGTGGGGGGAAAAGCAGACTTCGAACTCCGTGTTCTTTTGGAAGAAGGATCCCTCTGAGATCATCGACTGGCGGAGAGGGATCCAGAGTGGGACTCTAACTGGGAGGTCACCGTCAAATCTTCAGATCTCTGGGTCAGACTTTGAGCCCATTATACTCTCTGCTCTTTCTGGGGGTTATAAAACCTAACAAATAAAATGCACCCTTTTGTGTGTGTGTTTAAGGAGGGGGGGGGGCAAAGGGAATTGAATGCATCCCAAACTGCTGGTTGGGATTGAGAAGGGCGTTTCGCACCTTAGGGACTAGCGGCTTGATTCTCTCAACTCTTTATTTGTGGCTCCCGTTAAGCTGTATTCTTCTCTCCGGCCTTGTCTCTCTTTCATTGCTTTATACCTGGGATTTGGGCTTGAGGCGGCGGCTTCTTCCTGCTTTCCTTTTAGGGCTGGCTGTTTTTAAGCCCTGATACGGTTAGAAAATCTCTGAAAGAGAGAGAGAGAGAGGCTGGATGCAATTTTATCCCGCAGGAATTGAGGATTTAAGGGGTTAAAGCCGTGGACCCGGTACGTACGGGAGCAGAGATCTGATGAGAAAGGAGAAGATGGGAGGGAGGGGTTCTCCCCCCGCACCCTCTCGATTCCTCCAGGATTATTTATCTCCAGAATTTTTCTATTTTTTTAAAAAAAAGAAAATTTAGCATTGGAATTGAGCTAAGGCTTTTCCCCCCGGAGAACTGATGACTTACTCAGTGGATAGAGAGACCATTTACACGGTGGTGATGCTTCTCTTACTCTCAAAGCAATCTTGCTTTGCAGAACACGACTGCCTCTGGAGTTACAGTTACACCTTCCTCATTCGGATGCTCCAGGAGTTGGCAAGGAAGAGGCAGGGGTGTCAAGAGATACCGGCATAGAGCATGCAAAGAGTTTTTTTTTTCCTTTTCTTTCTTTTTTTTGGTGCGGGTCCAAAATAACTGATGTGATTCACCTCGGTGCACCTGGCATTAGCAACAGACAAGGTGGGGCATAGAATAGAATAGAGCTGGAAGGGACCTTGGAGGTCATCTAGTCCAGCCCCCTGCTCAAGCAGGAGAACCTATACCATTTCAGACAAATGGCTGTCCAGTCTCTTCTTAAAAACTTCCAGCGTTGGAGCATTCACAACTTCTGGAGTGTTGTCTATTGCTAATGTGGGATGTGGGGTGTGTGTGTGTTGTGTGAAGCTGTGGCACGGGAGGCCCAGCCAATAGAAAAGGCCTGTGACTTTAAACGGGAAGGTTTAAAGCCTGCGCTGGGCCTTACAAGTGAAATCCATAGAGCATAAAAGTTATTCCTTGGGATGATCTGGAAAATTCTGGCTCGTGCAAAGAGAAATGTGAGTTGGTTCTGTTGTGTGCATGTGGTTCTGTTTAAAAGCCAATATATTTCACAGTCTTTTTTTATATATAGATATATATATAAATAAATAGAACTGGAAGAATAACAGGATGATTTATTTCAGGGACATTTGGGGTGAGTTAGGGGGGGATATCAGTAAATAAAATCTGTTTACAAGATTGTCCTTCGTCCTTGTTGATGCACTTAGATGATGCAACTGCGAGCTGGAGAGAATTTTAAACAGGGTTTAACTTTTCCCATCAAATGTTCTTTTACGGGTAAGGAAGAATGCAGGCTTGAGTAAAATCGGCGGAGTTGTACTTTAAGACAGAAAGGGGCCCCATTTCAACAGCTTGGGGGCCACACAAGGCCCTAAGCAACAAATGGATAGTAAATAATGATAATGATAATAAAGTTGGAAGGGACCTTGGAGGTCATCTAGTCCAACCCCCTGCTCAGGCAGGAAACCCTATAGTACCATTTCAGACAAATGGCTAACATAGAGTTGGGTTTCATCTCCATCTCCATCTGAGCAAAACCATTCCACGAAGCCACGGGCAAGCTCTTTCCCCCTGCGTTTTCTGCACCCGAGTTACGTTGAATCAGGGTTTGGGCTTCAACATATCGTGTGAATGCAGACATCCAGGTCCTGCTGCTCCCTAGATTTTGGTGCTCGTTTGGCGGAATGGTGTAAGTTTGGGCCTACTGGTTAAGGGGCCAGGCTAGAAAGCAGGAAACTCTGAATTCTAGTCCCATCTTAGATGTAAAACCAGGAGACGGTGAGTTCTAGTCCCACCTTAGGCATGAAAGCCGGCTGGGTGACTCTGGGCCAATCACCAGGAGACTGTGAGTTCTAGTCCCACCTTAGGCATGAAAGCTGGCTGGGTGACTCTAGGTCAATCACCAGGAGATGGAGAATTCTAGTCCCGCATTAGGCACGAAAGCCAACTGGGTGACTCTGGGCCGGGAGACAGTGAGTTCTAGTGCTGCCTTTGGCATGAAAGACAGTTGGGTGAATTTGGGC
>NW_015397882.1:0-2500 GCF_001527695.2 Protobothrops mucrosquamatus
TTCTTTATTACACTTGTTCCTGACTTTATTGCTTTATACATAACTCAAGGCAGCAAACATAACTTACTCCTTCCTCCTCCTCCTCTCTTCCCACAAAAACAACCCTGTGAGGTAGGTTGGGCTGAGCCAATGACTGGCCAATGATATCCAACTGGCTTTTATGCCTAAGCAGAACTAGAACTCCCAGTCTCCTGGTGATTGGCACAGCCAGCTGACTTTCATGCCTAAGGCAGGACTAGAACTCCAACCTCCTGGTTATTGGCATAAAGTCTCCCAGCTGATTTTCATTCCTAAGGCAGGACTAGAACTCCCAATCTCCTGGTGATTGGCACAGTCTCCCAGCTGACTTTCATGCCTAAGGCAGGACTAGAACTCCAACTTCCTGGTTATTGGCATAAAGTCTCCCAGCTGATTTTCATTCCTAAGGCAGGACTAGAACTCCCAATCTCCTGGTGATTGGCACAGTCTCCCAGCTGACTTTCATGCCTAAGGCAGGACTAGAACTCCAACTTCCTGGTTATTGGCATAAAGTCTCCCAGATGACTTTCATTCCTAAGGCAGGACTAGAACTCCCAATCTCCTGGCTATTGGCACAAAGTCTCCCAGCTGACTTTCATGCTTAAGCGGAACTAGAACTCCCAGTCTCCTGGTGATTGGCACAGCCAGCTGACTTTCATGCCTAAGGCAGGACTAGAACTCCCAATCTCCTGGTTATTGGCACAAAGTCTCCCAGCTGACTTTCATTCCTAAGGCAGGACTAGAACTCCCAATATCCTGGCTATTGGCACAAAGACTCCCAGCTGACTTTCATGCCTAACGCAGGACTAGAACTCCCAATCTCCTGGTGATTGGCACAAAGTCTCCCAGCTGACTGTCATGCCTAAGTGGAACTAGAACTCCAGTCTCCCAGTGATTGACCCAAAATCTAGAATTCACCATCTCCTGGTGATTGGTCCAGCCACCCAGCCAGCTTTCATGGCTAAAACGGGATTAGAACTCACCGTCTCTGGATGATTGGCCCAAAGTCTCCCAGCCAACATTCACGCCTAAAGCATTCACCTTCTCCTGATTTCTAGGTCAGCATCTTAGTAACTCATCAAACTGGTTCTCGCCATAAACTTGGAAGGAAATCTCCAGAGAGCTGAAGGTATCTTAAGCATACACGGATTTCCTCCTCATGTTTAATGGTCCCTCGCAGCAACTGTGCAGTGTGTCAGTTAAGACAGGGTGAATAGTTCAATTTTAGTTTGATTGAACGCGGATGACTACGCTCTGAATCAGAAGAAAATGCCAACAGGAAACAACCCACCTGCTTTATAGTATATATAACATTCTTATATCATTTCCAGGCTGAGAACTATAGTAACGCATTATCTAAATAAAAGGAAGGATTGGTATCTGCCATTCAAACTTAAGTCAGGTAATTGCGTGAAGTGGAGCGTTGTGGATGTAGATGCAGAGAACAGAAACCAGCCAAACAAATTCTCACTGAAGCCAGCTCAAAGCTGTTTCCGCCACAGCGAATAAAAGCTTCCTTCTAAATCAGGGCTGGGGGACTGTGGCCCTTTTATGACTGGTGGACTTCAACTCCCAGAATTCCTCAGCCAGCCTCCCAGGAATTCTGGGAGTTGAAGTCCACCAGTCATAAAAGGGCCAAGTTTGAAGACCCCTGCTTGTGGACTTCAACTGCCAGACTGGAAGCTAAAACATACAAGGAACGGTTGCTGGAATTGGGTATGTCTAGTTTAACTAAGAGAAGGACGAGGGGGGACATGATAGCAGCCTTCCAGTATCTCAGGGGCTGCCCCAAAGAAGAGGGAGTCAAGCTATTCTCCAAAGCATCCGAAGGCGGGAAAAGAAGCAACGGATGGAAACTCATCAAGGAGAGAAGCAACCTGGAACTAAGGAGAAACTTCCTGACAGTGAGAACAATTAACCAGTGGAACAACCTGCCTCCAGAAGCTGTGAATGCTCCAACACTGGCGGTTTTTAAGAAGAGACTGGACAGCCATTTGTCTGAAATGGTCTAGGGTTTCCTGCCTGAGCAGGGGGCTGGACTAGATGACCTCCAAGGTCCCTTCCAACTATTATTATTATTATTATTATTATTATTATTATTATTATTATTATTATTATTATTATTATTATTTCCTCAGCCAGGCACGCTGGCTAAGGAATTCTGGGAGTTGAAGTCCACCAGTCATAAAAGAGACATGGTTCCCCACCTCTGTTCTAAATACAATAGATAAATGATATTAATTACTGGAGCTTTTATGCTCTTTCCCAAGAATACGGGTAGTTCTTGACTTACAACAGTTCATTTAGTGAGCGTTTGAAGTTACAACGGTACTGAAAATTTGTGACTTGTGACCGTTTTTCACACTTATGTCCATTCCAGCATCCCCGTGGTCACGTGATCAAAACTCTTATGCTTGGCAACTGACTCATAGCAATGATAATTGCAGCATCATGTGATCCCCTTTTGCGACTTTCCGACACG
>NW_015397882.1:5878-7191 GCF_001527695.2 Protobothrops mucrosquamatus
TGATGGGAGCGACCCGTCGCTCCCATGTAATGCCGCTGCTGCGCGAGCTGCACTGGCTGCCTGTGGCCTTCCGAGTGCGCTTCAAGGTGTTGATTATCATCTTTAAAGCGCGCCATGGCATTGGACCTGGTTACCTCCGAGACCGCCTTCTGCCACAGATTACCTCCCACCGGCCGATACGCTCCCACAGAGAGGCCCTTATCAGGGTGCCGTCAGCCAGTGTCGGCTGGCGACCCCCAGGGCAAGGGCCTTCTCTGTCGGAGCACCCACCCTCTGGAACGAGCTGCCCCCAGAGATCCGGGTGATTCCGGATCTCCCCTCCTTCCGCCGCGCCCTTAAGACTTGGTTGTTTCAGCGGACAGGACTGGCCTAGGGGTATTTTAAATTGGTTTTAACTAAATTTTAGTAGAAGCGGCCTATTTAAATATTTATTTTTAATTATTCTCTTAAATTTTATATTTTGTATTTGTATCAAACTGTTTTTAAACTGGCTGTAAGCCGCCCTGAGTCCTCTGGGAGAAGGGCGAGGTATAAATATAATAAATTCAATTCAATTCAATTAGGAGCTGAGAGAAGGGTGTGACTTAACAGAACAACAGAGTTGGAAGGGACCTTGGAGGTCATCTAGTCCAACCCCCTGCTCAGGAAGGACACTCTATACCATTTCAGACAAATGGCTGTCCAGTCTCTTCTTAAAAACCTCCAGTGTTGGAGCATTCACCGCTTCTGGAGGCAGGTTGTTCCACTGGTTAATTGTCCTCACTGTCAGGAAGTTTCTCCTTAGTTCCAGATTGCTTCTCTCCTTGATTAGTTTCCATCCGTTGCTTCTTGTCCTGCCTTCAGGCTCTTTGGAGAATAGCTTGACTCCCTCTTCTTTGGGGCAGCCCCTGAGATACTGGAACACTGCTATCATGTCCCCCCTCGTCCTTCTCTTCATTAAACTAGACCTACCCAATTTCAGCAATCGTTCTTCGTATGTTTTAGCCTCCAGTCCCCTGATCCTCTTTGCTGCTCTTCTCTGCACTCTTTCCAGAGTCTCAGCATCTTTTTCACATCGTGGTGACCAAAACTGGATGCAGGATTCCAAGCGTGCCCTTACCAAGGCATTGTAAGCTCTCCTGCTTGAGCTGGGGGTTGGACTAGATGACCTCCTTTCCGGCTTTGTCATCCTGAGGCCGAGCCGTCCCAGCCAAGAGCAGCCGCCTCAGATGTTTCCTGATGGGAAGCAGGGGAGAAGCCCAACTGCCCTTCAAATCGTGAACGGGCAGGTATGGGAGCCTCCTGGCTGTGGACTTGCCAAACTCTGGATAAGC
>NW_015397882.1:12332-14938 GCF_001527695.2 Protobothrops mucrosquamatus
CCCTTTCAAAGCCGATCAATGACCGGCAATTGAAAAAAAACAAAAACAAAAAAAACAAAGTGCCATTTGAGCCGCCCATTAAAAAACCCTGTGTCTTCAGAGATAGCCTTTGAAAACAGGCGTGGGGGGATAAGCATCTCCCCAAAGTGCAGGGCGCATCCATCAAGCTTTACACTGAAATTGATCCCACATAATGGCCAGGAAAGTGAGAGCTGGACGCATCGGGCGAGATATCAGCTTCTGTACAAATCTGAACGGATTCCGGCTTTTGTCCGACGGTTTTAGCGGCGGGAAAGTTATCTTTCCTAGATAGCCAGCAGCATTTCTGCAGGATGGAAAATTTATCGCCTGCCCCATTCGTCACGAGGCACGGCCACAATAACACATAAAAGCCACCCTCTCTTTTCCGTGGCGCTTATTCCCAAGTATCCGAAGTCAGTGACGGAGAACCTTTTAGAGACCGAGTGCCCAAACGGCAACCCCAAACCCACTTATGTATAGCCGGGTGCCGGGTGGGTGTGGCCCACTTGGCGGGCGCAGCTACAATGGGCGTGGCAGACTGGGTGGGCGTGGCCACTGGATGGGTGTGGCTGCAGTAGTCATGGCAGACTGGGTGGGCATGGCCGGGGTGGGCATGGCCACCTCGATGTTGCTTATGGGGAGGGACACCTGTGGAAGCCGGGCAGGGCAGGGTTAGGGGAGATCCAGGGGGTCTCTGGCGGGTGGGATGGTGGGCTCCCCAATGGCGGCTCCAGGCTGGCTGGCCTTAGGCCAGTGATGGTGAACTTTTAGAGACCACGTGTGCTGGGGTGATGGCACGTGCCCAGAGAGAGGGCTCCGCGTGCCGCCACTGGCACGCGTGCCATAGGTTCGCCACCACTATCCAAAGTAAACCCAAGAGCCCAGCAGCTCCAGAAGAAAAAGGAAAAAAAACAGGAGTCATTTACTACACAGAGTCTAAGCCTTGTAACAGCCACTATGTAGGACAGACTGGTGGAAGACCAGCAGAGCGCATCCATGGACACCACCGAGCAGACGGAAGAGATGGTGAAAACTCCTTAATCTCACAACACGTGGACAAACTCAACTGGGAAAATGTGAGCATCTGAGTTCAACAACGCCAGAGAATTCCTGGAAGTTCCGGCGTTAGGACACACCAGCCACCAAGAGGCACCTAGAGATAAACAACAGCTGCACACCATTGACAAGACACGATGCAAAATCTAAAAAGGAAACCAAAAAGATGTCGAGACCTTGGAAAAAGTTCAGAGAAGAGCAACTGAGATGATCCAAGGCCTGGAGGCTGAAACATACAAAGAACGGCTGCGGGACTTGGGTTCGGCTAGTCCAGTGGTTCTCAACCTTTTTAATGCCGCGACCCCAACCGGTCGTAAGTCGAGGACTAAACCGGTCGTAAGTCGAGGACTAAACTGGTCGTAAGTCGAGGACTAAACCGGTCGTAAGTCGAGGACTACCCTACCGGTCGTAAGTCGAGGACTTTCCCTGCCCGGGAGCGCTGCGCATGCGTGATTCCGCCCCCTGCGCCGGCCGAGGCGTAGCTGGCAAGCGGCAGAGACGGAGCAGGCCGACCACCAGCTGGCCCAGCTCAAGGGAGATAAGGCACCCGCCGGAAAAGGGGAAAAAAATGGCGGACAGCCTTGCTTGGCGACCCCCATGAAATGGTCGATCGACCCCAAATGGGGTCCCGACCCACAGGTTGAGAACCACTGGGCTAGTCTAAAGAAAAGAAGAAATAGGGGAGACACAATAGCAGCGTTCCAGTATTTGAGGGGCTGCCACAAAGAAGAGGGGGTCAGGTTGTTCACCAAAGCACCAGAAGGCAGGACAAGAAACAATGGTTGGAAACTGAACAAAGAGAGAAGCAACCCGGAATTAAGGAGAAAGTTCCTAACAGTGAGGACAATTAGCCAGTGGAACAGCTTGCTACCAGAAATTGTGGGCGCTCCATCACTGGAGGTTTTTAAGAAGAGATTAGCCAGTCATTTGTCTGAGATGTATAGGGTCTCCTGCTTGAGCAGGGGGCTGGACTAGAAGACCTCCAAGGTCCCTTCCAGCTCTATTCTATTCTATTCTATTCTATTCTATTCTATTCTATTCTATTCTATTCTATTCCATCCTATTCTAAAACCTCTTCACGAAGAATGAACATCAACAACAGCCTAATCAAGGAACTACCAAGACCCCTCCCACTAACACTGAGAAGGCAAGCCAGCTGTATATAAAATGAGAATAAACCTCAGTCCCTCCTAGCACTGATGATGTTACCCAGTTTGGTAATGAAACGTCTGTAAGAAAACAACCCAGCTCAGGGAGCACCAAGGATCCCACAGTGCTTGTTTAGCATTGAGAATTGCTGACAAAGATGAAGCTGACACCATTTAGGCCACCCAGTGAACCTACATCAGTATGGTGTTCACACAATGCATTAGGCTAGGCCAGGGCTAAGCAACCTCGGCTCTTTTCTGACTCGTGGACTACAACTCCCAGAATCCCTGAGCCAGCCAGGCTGAGGGGAAAGGGAGAGGTTTCCAAGCTAAGCCATGCTGGCTCAGGAATTCTGGGAGTTGAAGTCCACGAGTCATAAA
>NW_015397882.1:16235-19346 GCF_001527695.2 Protobothrops mucrosquamatus
GGAGGAGGAGGAGGGGGAGAAAAGAAAAGAAAAGGAAAGGAAAGGAAAGGAAAGGAAGGAAGGAAGGAAGGAAGGAAGGAAGGAAGGAAGGAAGGAAGGAAGGAAGGAAGGAAGGAAGGAGGAATGGGAAAGGAAAGGAAGAGGAAGGAAGGAAGGAAGGAAGGAGGAATGGGAAAGGAAAGGAAAGGAAGGAAGGAAGGAAGGAAGGAAGGAAGGAGGGAGGGAGGAATGGGAAATGAAAGGAAAGGAAAATTGAAAATGAAAGAGAAAGAAGATTCAGTTTATTTTAGAACATGGGATACTTTTTTAAAATGGCTAGAAAAACGAGGTAGAGAGAAAGGAATTTAACATGTATTAGTAAGTTAAATGTTGGAACCCAGAATATGTTGCTGATAAAATATTAAGCACTTGTGATTGTAAAAAATTAATAAATAAATATATATATATATATAAATAAAAACAGGAAAGGAAAGGAGGAAGGAAGGAGGAGGAGGAGGAAGAAGGAAGAGAAGGAGGAAGGAAGGAACAGGAGGAGGAGGAAGAAGGAAAGGAAAGGAGGAAGGAAGGAGGAGGAGGAAGAGAAGGAGGAGGAGGAGGAAGAAGGAAGAGAAGGAGGAAGGAAGGAACAGGAGAAGGAGGAAGAAGGAAAGGAAAGGATGAAGGAAGGAGGAGGAGGAAGAGAAGGAGGAGGAGGAGGAGGAGGAGGAAAGAAGGAGGAAGAGGAGGAAGGAAAGGAAAGGAGGAAGGAAGAGGAAAGAAGAGGAGGAGGAAGGAAGAAGAGAAGAAGGAGGAAGTAAGGAAGAAGAGGAGGAGATGGAGGAAGGAAGGAAGAGGAGGAGAAGGAAGAGGAAAGAAGAGCAGGAGGAGGAAGGAAGAAGAGGAGGAGAAGGAAGGAAAAGGAAGAGGTGGAAGAAGGAAAGAAGGAAGAGGAGGAAGAGGAAGAGGAAAGAAGAGGAGGAGGAGGAGGAAGGAAGAAGAGGCATCCCAAACCATACAAAAGGAGGCACGCTGGGCTTGGGTTTTCTAAAATCGGGTCCTCTTCACCCACCCTCCAAGACGATCCCTGTGGCCGTACCTCGTGGTTCTCGTGGCCAAGCAGGTCCGAGAGAACTTTGAGAATCTCGTTTGCAATTGTCACGCACATCTTCTTCCCTGGGGAGGAAACAGTAAAAGCAGGCACGGGTGTCAGGGGTCAACTCAAAAAAACACCCATCCGTCCACAAGACCCCGGGATTGGCAGAACAGCCATTAAAATCTAGCTTACCGGGTGGAACAAACCAGCAACGGAGGGCATTGCGCAACGGGGGTGCTATCTGGGTCACCCGAGGGACCCCAAAAACTGTCTGGACTGTTTTCTGCCTCAGCTGCCAAATACAGGTGGTCCTCAACTTACGACGATTCGTTTACTGACCATTCAAAGGGACCATCCAAAAAGGGACACGACCGTTTTTCACACTTACAACGGTTGTCACGTGATCCATATCCGGACCCTCGGCAACTGGCGTGTACGGTGTTTCCCCAAAAGTAAGGCCAACCCCAAAAATAAGCCCTTGGCTTGATTTGTTTTGGGGTGGTAGGCCCAATATAAGCCCTACCCCAAAAAATGAGGCCTAGTTTTGGGGTGAGGTACAGGCCTAAAAAAAATCAAGCCAGGCCTCCATGGATCGAGACTTGCCTCACCGGAAGGAGCAGCTTCATTCCGTGGCTGAGAATGCAGCTCCGGTCTGCGTTTCGCACTCAGAGGCCTTCCAGAAAGGCCTCTGAGTGCGAAACGCAGGCCGGAGCCGCATTCTCAGCTATGGAACTACCCAATTCTGTAATAGCTTTGTCCCCTATGCCATCCGTCTGGTAAACTCGGAAGATTCGCTTTCCTCGCCATGCACATGTATACATAACCTGAACTATGATAATAACAATAATAAAGTTGGAAGGGACCTTGGAGGTCATCTAGTCCAACCCCCTGCTCAGGCAGGAAACCCTATACCATTTCAGACAAATGGCTGTCCAGTCTCTTCTTAAAAACGTGTTGGAACATTCACAGCTTCTGGAGGCAGGTGGTTCCACTGGTTAATTCTTCTCACTGTTAGGAAGTTTCTCCTTAGTTCTAGGTTGCTTCTCTCCTTGATTAGTTTCCATCCGTTGCTTCTTGTCCTGCCTTCAGGCGCTTTGGAGAATAGCCTGACTCCCTCTTCTTTGGGGCAGCCCCTGAGATACTGGAACCCTGCTATCATGTCCCCCCTCGTCCTTCTCTTCGTTAAACTAGAGATACCCAATTCCAGCAACCGTTCCTTATATGTTTTAGCCTCCAGTCCCCTGATCCTCTTTGTTGCTCTTCTCTGCACTCTTTCCAGAATCTCAACATCTTTTTTACATCGTGGTGACCAAAAGTGGATGCAGTATTCCAAGTGTGGCCTTACCAAGGCCTTGTAAAGTGGTATTAACAATTCAGGTGATCTTGATTCTATCCCTCTGTTAATGCAGCCTAGCACTGTGTTGGCTTTTTTGGCAGCTGCAACTAGACTGTTGTTCCTCTGTGTCATATAATATATGTGGGTAGAGGCATTATTCTGTATGTATGTATGTATGTATGTATGTATGTATGTATGTATGTATGTACCATAGTCTCTCAAGACTGAAGGATGCCAACAGAAGATGTATGTATGTATGTATGTATGTATGTATGTATGTATGTATGTCATATTTATGTAGTGTATTTCGGAGGGTGGTGACCCTTTGAGAGCTGTATGCCACAAAATTTCATTTTAACGTAAGCCAATCAGCGTACATTCAAAATAACAATAAAGTTATTATTCTATTCTCTTTTAGAATGAAGCTGCTCCTTCGGCCGCAGAAGATGTGGGTTGGCTGTTCAGGGCTGTTGATGCTGGAGGGGAGTGGAAATCACACACACTCACACACACACACACACACACACACACACACACACACACACACCGAAAAGAAGACCTGGTGCCTCTTTTGGAGGCCAAAAAGAATAAAAAAATAAGACCGAGTCTTATTTTTGGGAAAACACAGTATTTACGACGGCTGTGGTGTCCCCCGGGGGTCACGCGATCCTCTTTTGCGACCTTACTGACCAGCAAACTCAAT
>NW_015397883.1:0-3188 GCF_001527695.2 Protobothrops mucrosquamatus
CCATTTTAGGACGTGTGGACTTCCGACTCCCGGGGTTATTTGCAGCAACCCCCCTTTTGAAAATCGTGGAGGATGCCAAAGTTATCCTTTGGATAACTTTCGCTACATTTCAACTCTTCCAGTTATTAGCAATTCAACATATTTGTGCCGCAGGTCAGTTTCCCTCCCAAAAGAGAAATTTAGAGTAGATAAATTTTCTATAAATTCCCTCATTTCCACAATTCAGCTGCTAGGAGCATATTTAAAGCCTTTCTTTTTTTTTCTGGCTATTTTCAGGGGATACCTCTGTGTTAGTCGGGGTGTACGGACCCACAGAAGTGAAGGTCAGCAAGGAAATCTACGATAAAGCGACTCTGGAGGTGCTGCTAAGGCCGAAAGTGGGCCTGCCAGGTGAGGGGGCCCTATGTTGGAGATCACCCCAAAGGGTGAGGGGTTTTTGTTTGCCTGTTCGATGCTGGTAGATACCACATATATGCTTGTATTTATTTATTTATATCCCTGCCTTTATTACTTTTGCAAATAACTCAAGGGGACAACCTATCCAACACATCTTCCTTCTGTTTTCCCCACAACAACAACAACAACCCTGAGAATAAGGGACTGGCCCATTGTCACTCAGCTGGCTTGCATGTCTAAGGCAGGACTAGAACTCTGTCTCCTGGTAATTAGCCCAAAGTCAGTGACTGTCAGAACTGAAGAAGCTTCTTGGATGAGAAGAGAAAGATCTTCAAGGAAAAACGAAGGAAGTCCAGTTGCCTCTGGAAAAAGCCCCTTTTGGGACAACCAGGACCTGGATGACTGCGAATCTCCATAGACATATAACAATCCCGCATTTGTGTTATGTCTGAACATAGCCACTCTGTCCAGCCCTTCCTCTGATTTAAATTCCTGGGCACGCTCACCGTTCTTCCCACCCTTCTTGAAGGGAGCACAATCCAAAGGTGAGGTGATCTGTTATCTCCATAACCAAGCGGGCCATCTGGAACCCCCAGCAAGAACGCCATCTGGATGTTTTGTTCCCTCTGCCAGGAGCTCACAAAGGAAGATTGCTGGCAAGCAGAGAGAGGAAAAAACAACAACAAAATAATATTCCTTTCTCTCTCAAGATCCTTTTCAATGCTGACAGAGTCTGTGGAGAAGCTGGCTTTGCTGGAAATAATGCAGTTGAAAAAGGAACAGATTTATTTCCTGTCTGGGGGGGGGACAAGAAGCCCTCTTCTGAAAAGATCTTATGGACCCAATGGATCACAGAAAATCGTAGTAGAAGCAGACAGGCTGCTTCGGAAGGTGTGAGCAACTTGGGGCCTTTTGCACTTAGGAATATAAATTGTCTTGAACCTATGACGACAACTGAGTCCAAGATTTCTGTTGTTAAGTGAGGCAGGGGTTAAGTTGAGTTTTGCTCCCATTTTTCCATCTTTCCCTGCCACAGTTGCCAAGTGACTTGCTGCAGTTGTTAAGTTAGTAACACGGTTGTAAAGTGAATCTGGCTTCTTCCCCATTGACTTTGCGTGTCGGAAGGTTGCAAAAGGGGATCACATGACCCCAGGAGGCTGCAGCCGTCGTAAATATGAATCCGTTGCCAAGTGTCCGAATTTGGATCCTGTGAACACAGGGACGCTGCAGCCGTTGTAAGTCTGGAAAAGCGGTCATGTCACTTTTTCCGGTGCCGTCGTAATTTCTAATGGTCACTGATGGTTGTAAATGGAGGACTACCTGTATCACAATCTTTGTATTATGCAAGCTGTTTGGAAGTCCCTGGAAATCCTGAAATTCTTATTTCACTTGGAAGCTTTGCCCAGAAACGTGTCCAGTGGGATGTGCGGGAAGCAGAATTGAATTCAGTTAGATTACTCTTTGTTAGACCTGTCAGGAATGCCTTATACAAGTACAGGCAAGTCCTCGGCGTACGACCACAATTGAGCCCAAAGTGTACGTTGCTAAGTGAGACATTTGTGAAGTGAGTCTTGCCCCATTTTACGACTTTTCCTCGCCACATTTGTTAAGCGAATCCCTGCAGTCGTTAAATTAGTAACCCGGTTGTTAAGTGAATTTGGTTCCCCCATTGATTTTGCTTGTCAGAAGGTTTGCAAAAGGGGTCACATGACCCCGGGACACTGCAACCGTCATAAAGGTGAGTCAGTTGTCAAGGACCTGAATGTAAATCACTGTGGGATGCGGCAACAATCCTAAGTCTGAAAAATGGTCGTAAGTCACTCTTTTTCAGTGCCGTTGTAACTTCAACCACCTGTCGTCCTTGATTTATAATGATTCGTTTAGCGGCCGTTCCAAGTTACAGTGGCATTGAAAAAAGTGACTTATGAGCGGTCCTCACCCTTACGACCACCGTAGCATCCCCAGGGTCCTGTGATCAGAATTCAGGCACTTGGCATCCAGTATGAATTTACAATGTTTGCGGCGTCCCAAAGCCATTGGCGAACTTCCTAGCCAGCTTCTGAGAAGCAAACTCAATCTGGAAAGCCCGGTTCGCTTAAGGACCTCGTGATTCACTTTACGGCTGCGGTGATTTGCTTAGTAATCCAAAGTTTGTAAAAAAAATAATTGAGCATGAATGACGGAACAATCGCCAATGGAATTTCCCAATGGAAATTCATGTCCCAGTTAACCCTCCGTTGAGGACTATACCTCCATTTGATTATTTTCTATATTATAATAATAACGTTGGAAGGGACCTTGGAGGTCATCTACTCCAACCCCTGCTCAGGCAGGAAACTCTACAACATTTCGGACAAATGGCTGTCCAGTCTCTTCTTAAAAACCTCCAGTGTTGGAGCATTCACCGCTTCTGGAGGCAGGTTGTTCCACTGGTTAATTGTTCTCACTGTCAGGAAGTTTCTCCTTAGTTCTAGGTTGCTTCTCTCCTTGATGAGTTTCCATCCGTTGCTTCTTGTCTGCCTTCAGGCGCCTTGGAGAATAGCTTGACTCCCTCTTCTTTGTGGGCAGCCCCTGAGATATTGGAAGACTGCTATCCTGTCCCCCCTCGTCCTTCTCTTCGTTAAACTAGACATCCCCAATTCCAGCAGCCATTCCTGATATGTTTTAGCCTCCAGTCCCCTAATCATCTTTGTTGCTCTTCTCTGTACTCTTTCTAGAGTCTCAGCATCAGCATATTGGGACATTTTAGTAAATTGCCAAGCCTTCTAACCACCTACCCCCCCCCCCCCCCC
>NW_015397883.1:4259-7189 GCF_001527695.2 Protobothrops mucrosquamatus
CCCCCCCCCCCCCCTTTTTTTTTTTTTTTTTTTTTTTTTTGCAGGCGTCTATGAAAAAAGCAGAGAGCAGATGATCAAGAAGACCTGTGAGGCGGTGGTTTTGGGCAACCTGCATCCCCGTTCTTCTGTTATGGTGGTTCTTCAGGTGATTGCAGATGCTGGATCTGTATCCTTTTTAGAAAGAGGCTGACTTCAATACAGCTGGAGGGCAGCAGCTTGAGGTGTGTGTGTGTGTGTGCATGTGTGTGTGTGCGTGTCTTAACCGCAATACAGAATTCTGAAGAACAGCCTGTCTTTCTGTGTTTTTCCCCAAAACTTCTGAACAGACTACAGTTATTAGCCCCGCTAAATCAGATCAAATCAAACATTGCGAGAAATGAATCTACGTTTCGCCTGCCCTTCTCTTCAGCCTGGGTGGGGAGGGGGTTAGCTTTTAAGATACTTTGGACTACTGTGTCCATCACCCCCAGCCAGCCCTAGGATCTACGGGCCTTAGAGAAGGGATGCTGCCGCTTGCCTGATTCCAAGCCCCCCGGTGTGATTTGAATCAATTAGCCAAACGAACACGGAGATCCTGACCTGAACCGAGCTGTTAAAAAAGGCAATAAAAAGAATACAGCGAGCGAGAACACATGCTAGCTTGCCCTGTCTTTAACCTGGTTTCACCTCTGCCAGGCTCCTGCTGGCATGATGGCTTGTGAGAGTCGGAAAGCCTTCGGATTAGGCTCGCCTCCTTTATTTGTTGTGTGTGTGTCCCCCTCTCCCCCCCTTCTCTCTTCTACTTCCAAAGAGCTGAAACGGCTTGGCAGAGCAGAGGGCGGCAGAGGGCAGCAGCGGCCGTGAAAACCCGGACCCCCTTTTTTTAAGCTATGCCAGTCAATCCCCAGGAAGCTACTTATCTGCAGCCCGCAGAGGGCACTCAACCGTTTGCAGAGCGGGAGGCCTTGAGAGTGAAGAGAGAGGGGCCTGGTTCCCGCTCTCGGCTTGCAAGCGTTTTTTGCATGTTCAGTCGACTGCCTGCTGAGCAACTTGGGGATGGGTCTGTGGAAATGCGTGATAATCGTAAGGATGAGGACCGGACCGAAGTCACTTTTCTCAGCGCCGTTGTAAGTTTGGTCGCTAGAAGGACGGTCATAAGTGGAGGACTACCCTGTATTGAGAAAAATGTTATTAAAATATATGTGGCCCCCCGGATTCCTAGCAATTCTGGGTAGCTGCCCACGGCTCTGAATTGCAGATCTGGCTAGTTTTCCTGCTGCTGTCCACCACCAGCCTCTCTCTCCCTCCCGCCCTCTCCTCTTTCTTTCTCCCTCTGTCGCTCCCTCCCGTTTTCCCTCTTCCTCTCCCTCTGTCTCCCTCTCCCTTTCTCCCTCTCTCTCCCTGTCGCTCCCTCCAGTTTTCCCTCTTCCTCTCTCTCCCTCTTCCTTTCTCCCTCTCTCTCCCTGTCGCTCCCTCCCGTTTTCCCGCTTCCTCTCCCTCTGTCTCCCTCTCCCTTTCTCCCTCTCTCTGTTGCTCCCTCCCGTTTTCCCTCTCCTCTCTCTCCCCCTCTTCCTCTCTCTCTGTCTCCCTCTCCCTTTCTCCCTCTCCCTGTCTCCCCTCTCTCCCTGTCGCTCCCTCCCCTTTTCCCTCTCTCTCCCCCTCTCCCTCTCTCTCCTGCTCTTCCTCTCTCCCTCTCCCTTCCCTTTCTCCCACTGTCTCCTCCTCAATCTCTCCCTCCTTTTTTACCTCTCCCTCTGTTTCATCCTCTCCCTCTGTCTCTCCCTCCCTTTTCCCCTCTCCCTCTCCCCATCTCTTCCTCTTCCTTCCTCTCTGCCTCTTTCTCTCTGCCCCCTTCCTCTCTCCTCTCTCCCTTTGTCCCTCCCTTTTTCCCTCTCCTCTCTCCCTTTCTCTCCCCCTTTCCCTCTCCCTCCTCTCTTCCCCCTTTCTCTCTCTCTCCCTGTCTCTCCCTCCCTCTGTCTCTTCCTTGTTCCTTCTCCCTCCCTCTCCCCCCTTCTCTCTTTCTCCCTCTCTCTCTGTCCCTCTCCTCTCTTTCCCTCTCTTGGTTTGTTCTTATTTTCCTTGAATCAAATCTCTGCCCGTAAAGCTGCTCTCCAGCTGTTTGAACGCCGCCTGCGTGGGACTGGTGGATGCCGGGCTGCCAATGAGCTCCTTGTTCTGCGGAGTGACCTGCGCCTTGGACGCCGGTGGCAATATCCTCCTGGACCCCACGGCGAAGCAAGAAAAGGTGGGCTCCTTCTTCATTCCAGGCAGGATAAATGCTGTTGCACTTTTGGTGGCAGGGAGTAGCAAAGGCCCCACCGGGCACTGGGGAGGAGCAGGCAGGAGACAACATGAGCAAAGATTGGGTAAAGTTTCTGCTTATATCACTAACGGAACAGCCAAAGCATTGTTTCTCGACTTCTGCAACTTTTAAGATGAGTGGACTTCAACTCCCAGAATTCCCCACTGGCTGAGGAATTCTGGGAGTTGAAGTCCACTCATCTTAAAAGTTGCAGAAGTCGAGAAACATTGAGCCAAAGGACTCGCCTGCCTGGATTCTTGGCAACATCAGCCCCCTCCTGAAGGCTGGAAGTCTGATCCCAGGCTGGCTGGGGAGGATAGGAATTGTAGTTCAACCCTCTGGCAACATAGGCCAGATCTGACCTCCAGCCCTGCCGGAGGCATCACTATGCAACACGGGCCTTCCAATGTCCAGATTCAACCTGGTGTGGCTGCCAGGGAGGGAACCCTTGGCTTTGGGGCACCTGGCCGGTAAATCGTGTCTGTGACGATGCCAAGTCCAGTCAAAGAGCTTCAGCGGGTAATTGGCTTCTTCAGACTTGGCAGCCCTAAAAGCCCGTTCTTCTGGACCCCAAAATCCTTAAGCCTTTCTGAATGGTTTTGCTGGTTTTTTTGTCAGTGGCTGGCTTCTCTCCATCACCAGCCTCTCT
>NW_015397884.1:0-2001 GCF_001527695.2 Protobothrops mucrosquamatus
CTGACAGAATCACAGAATGACAGACTTGAGGGGACCCTGGAGGTCATCTAATCCAACCCCCTGCTCGAAGGGGACACCCTGGCAGAATCACTAAATCAGAAGGGAGCTTGGAGGGGGTGTGTGTCGTTCTGGGTCTTTTTTCTTTTCGATCACGTGATTTCCAGGCAGTGCAGCCTCCGAGGGACTTTCGCTTTCCTCCGCTATTTAGATGTACCCTCACACAGAGTGACAGAGTGGGAAAGAACCACGGAGGTCATCTAGCCCAACCCCCTGCTCGAGCAGGAGAGCCTTCCAGAATCACAGAACGGCCGAGTGTGAAGGATACCCTGGAGGTCATCTAGTCCGACCCCTGCTCAAGGAGGAGATCCTTATAAAATCATAGAGTTGGAAGGGACCTTGGAGGTCCTCTAGTCCAACCCCTGCTCAAGGAGGAGATCCTTATAAAATCATAGAGTTGGAAGGGACCTTGGAGGTCCTCTAGTCCGACCCCTGCTCAAGGAGGAGATCCTTATAACATCACAGAGTTGGAAGGGACCTTGGAGGTCATCTAGCCCAACCCCCTGCTCCAGCAGGAGAGCCTTCCAGAATCACAGAACGGCCGAGTGTGAAGCGACCCTGGAGGTCATCTAGTCCGACCCCTGCTCAAGGAGGAGATCCTTATAAAATCATAGAGTTGGAAGGGACCTTGGAGGTCATCTAGTCCAACCCCTGCTCAAGCAGATCCTTGTAAAATCATAGAGTGTGTAGGGACCCTGGAGGTCATCTAGTCCGACCCCCTGCTCGAGCAGGAGACCCTTCCCAAATCACAGAATGCCAGAGTCTGAAGGGACCCTGGAGGTCATCTAGTCCAACCCCTGCTCAAGCAGGAGATCCTTATAAAACCATAAGAGTTGGAAGGGGCCTCGGAGGTCATCTAGTCCGACCCCTGCTCAAGCAGGAGACCCTTATAAAACCATAAGACTTGGAAGGGGCCTCGGAGGTCATCTAGTCCGACCCCTGCTCAAGCAGGAGACCCTTATAAAACCATAAGAGTTGGAAGGGGCCTTGGAGGTCATCTAGTCCGACCCCTGCTCAAGCAGGAGATCCTTATAAAACCAAAAGAGTTGGAAGGGGCCTCGGAGGTCATCTAGCCCGACCCCTGCCCAAGCAGGAGATCCTTGTAAAATCGTAGAGTCGGAAGGGACCTTGGAAGCCATGTAGTCCCACCCCTAGCTCACGCAGGAGATCCTCCCCCTTCCCCCTCCCCTCCTCCTCCTCCTCCGAATAAACAGCCGGGAGGGACCTTTGAGCCGAGGTCCTCTAGTCCAGCCCTCCCTTGCCCGGGCTAGACCATTCCAGGCCAGGGGCTGGACCCTAGCCTCTTCTTTAAAAAGCGGTGGACCCCCCCCCCCACAACTAACCCGAGCCAGACCTGGTTAACGCCCTGTCGCTCCTGCCCCCCCCACTTCCCCCCCCGAGGAGGTGTCCGCCCCCCCACCGCTTCCACCCCAGGAGGAGGAGTCCCTCCCCCCTCCCCCCCCGAGGAAGGGTCCGCCCCGCCCCCGAATTGGAGAGGGAGGGGCGACAAGGCCGGGCTTTCAGCTGCGGGACTTTCCAGGGTTGGGTCGTTGACGGGAGCCGGGATCGTCCCCCCCCCACTCTATTTTCTACCCCCCCACCCACCCAGTCCGGATTTTTGCTTCCCCCGGGTGGTCCAGCCTCGTTTCTCGCCAGGAGAGAGACCCCCACCCAAGCCCCCCACCCCTCTTTACTACCTCCGCTTCGCTTTCCCACCCAGGGGACCCCCCCCACTTACCCCACCCCGCAGGAAAGGAACGGCTCAGGTAGGACGGGCTGGGGGTGTGGGGGGGCGTGGGTGGGTGGGCGGGGGTCTCAGCCGTTCCGGGTGGGGGTGGGGGTGGGAGGGGGGGAGGGAAACGAGCGGAGCGCTTTCGCGAAGCGGGACAAAGGGGGGGGCGCGGGTCCGCAGCCCACCCGGGACGGCTTTGTAGAGTGGGACAA
>NW_015397884.1:5411-7189 GCF_001527695.2 Protobothrops mucrosquamatus
CGGGACGGCTTTGTAAAGTGGGACAATGGGGGGGGTCCGCAGCCCACCCGGGACGGCTTTGTAGAGTGGGACAAGGGGGGGGTCCGCAGCCCACCCGGGACGGCTTTGTAGAGTGGGACAAGGGGGGGGTCCGCAGCCCACCCGGGACGGCTTTGTAGAGTGGGACAAGGGGGGGGTCCGCAGCCCACCCGGGACGGCTTTGTAGAGTGAGACAATGGGGGAGGGGTCCGCAACCCACCCCTGGACGTGGACAATGGGGGGGAGGTCCGACGGAGACAACTTCCCCCCACTTTTCGCAATTAAATTCTGCATTGTTTGGAAGAACTTGGCAGCCTGCCAAATTAGCTCCCTTTCCTCCCCCCCCCCCCGTTTGACCGGGTTGGTATGAGGTCTCCTGTCTTGAGCAGGGGGGTTGGACTAGATGACCTCCGAGGTCCCTGCCCACTCTATTTGTCCACGATTCTATAAAGGTCTCCTGCTTCAGCAGGGGGCTGGACTAGATGACCTCTGAGGTCCCTGCCAACTCTTGTTAGTCTATGATTCTGTAAGGGTCTCCTGCTCGAGCAGGGGGCTGGACTAGATGACCCCTGAGGTCCCTTCCAGCTCTGTTAGTCTACGATTCTGTAAAGGTCTCCTGCTTGAGCAGGGGGCTGGACTAGATGATCTCCAAGGTCCTTTTCAGCTCTGTCATTCTATGATTCTGTAAGGGTCTCCTGCTCGAGCAGGGGGTTGGACTAGATGACCCCTGAGGTCCCTTCCAGCTCTATGATTCTGTCATTCTGTAAGGGTCTTCTGCTTAAGCAGGGGGCTGGGCTAGATGACCTCCAAGGTCCCTGCCAACTCTGTCAGTCTATGTTTCTGTAAGGGTCTCCTGCTTGAATAGGGGGTTGGACTAGATGACCTCCGAGGTCCCTTCCAGCTCTGTGATTCTGTGATTCTGTAAGGGTCTCCTGCTCGAGCAGGGGGCTGGACTAGATGACCTCCAAGTTCCCTTTCAGCTCTGTCATTGTGTGATCCTGTAAAGGTCTGCTTAAGCAGGGGGTTGGACTAGATGACCCCTGAGGCCCCTTCCAACACTGTAATTCTTTGATTCTGTAGGGGGTCTCCTGCTTGAGCAGAGGGTTGGACTAGATGACCTCCGGGGTCCCTTCCAACTCTAGCTACCCCATGCCAGGAAGGGGCCTCCGAGGCAGCCAGGGATTTCACAGAAGAGAATCACAGAGCTGGAAGGGGCGTCGGAGGTCATCTAATCCAGCCCCCTGCTCAAGCAGGAGACGGTTACAGAATGACAGAATGACAGAGCTGAAAGGGACCTTGGAGGTCATCTAGTCCAGCCCCCTTTTCACGCAGGAGACGGTTACAGAATGACAGAATGACAGAGCTGAAAGAGACCTTGGAGGTCATCTAGTCCAGCCCCCTGCTCAAGCAGGAGACGGTTACAGAATGACAGAATGACAGAGCTGGAAGGGACCTCGGGGGGTCATCTAGTCCAGCCCCCTTCTCAAGCAGGAGACGGTTACAGAATGACAGGATCACAGAGCTGGAAGGGACCTCGGGGGGTCATCTAGTCCAGCCCCCTGCTCAAGCAGGAGACCTTTACAGAATCATAGAAGGACAGAGTTGACAGGGACTTTGGGGGTCATCTAGTCCAGCCCCCTGCCCGAGCAGGAGACGGTTACAGAATGACAGAAGGACAGAGTATTTCTTACAGTATTGTGTAATATTTGTGATGTTTTTTTCTATGATGAAAAATAATAAAAATTTTATATTGAAAAAAA
>NW_015397885.1:0-7082 GCF_001527695.2 Protobothrops mucrosquamatus
CTCCTCAAAGGGAGCCCCATGTAGAGAGCATTACAGTAGTCCAGGCGGGAGGTGACAAGAGCATGAGTGACTGTGTGTAAGGCGTCCCGGTCCAGAAAAGGCCGCAACTGGTGAATCAGGCGAACCTGATAAAACGCCCCCCTGGTCACGGCCGACAGATGGTCATCCAAGGTCAGCCGTGAATCCAGGAGGACTCCCATAAAATGATTAATAGATGGCTTCAAAGTATAAACGGCTGTACATTCACAGTACCTGATGACTGAATATCATATAAATATATATTTTCTTTTAGTATAAAAGCGTAGTCATGTCAGAATTCTTACTTCTTGCATTGTACATATTCTGTTAAACTTTCTTAAAATTCACATTCTAGAAATTAGGGGTGTTAAACTGCCGGCCCACAGGCCGGTTTCATCATACCGAAGTCGCCCCCACCCCATTGCCGGCAATCCAAAAAAGAGTCGCAATACGTCGCGACACGTCACGTGACGTGGCGAGTTTGACACCCGTGTTCTAGATCAATGTTTTTCAACCTTGGCAACTTTTAAGATATGTGAACCTCAACTGCTGACTGGAGAATTCTGGGAGCTGAAATCCAAACATCTTAACCTTGCCAACATTGGGAACTTCAGTTTCTCTAGATTAAAAGATTCTCACAACTGGTTTTGTACATCCAAGAGAATTTGGGACTTACATTTTTAGTACCTTAGTTATCTTACTGCTTTATTCTTAAACCTAATGGAAATATCAAAGGTGGTATAACTTAAATAGATTTGCCCAAACAGGTGTCCTTAATTAGTATCAGAATTTCTATGTAGCGGAAAGTTCTATGTTATAGAATACCCTAGTATTTATAGAAATCACTTGTAAAATTTCTGAGCCTTAGTCCATGCCCTTACTGCAGTCAAAAAGCAGTTTATAACAATTAAAATATCAACTGTAAAACATTTAATATATTAAAACTATAGAACAGAATCAGGAACATATGCAGTTACTGTCAGCACCGCAGGAAAACTGTCACTGTAAATCTTAATAAGATGATATATTAGAGGAGAGAGGCTTTCCAACAAATTATTTGGCACTATGCTGTTTAGGGCTTTGTAAATCCACACTAATAATTGACTAGTACAAGTAACCAAGAATAGGTATAACATAGTTCCGTACTACCTAATGCTTTTGGAGCATCTAAAACAATTTCATTTTACAGTAATCTGCACATTATCACACCATGGACCACTACATACAGTACAGGATAATTGAAGATTGGGAAGTGAAAATAGACATTTGCAGGAGCAAGGTGTAAAAGCCTTATGAATATCCAGGGCAAAATTTTAGTGTACGTCATTTATTTATTTATTTAAGAAAATTTTTATGCCCCCTCCCCAATTCACTCTCAGTGACCCCAGGTGGATTACAAGAATAAAGGGCCAATACAAAGCCAATAAAAAAGCAATAACCCCCCTCACCCCTCCCGGCGGCAACAATCAAATGAACCATTTGATGGTTTGGTCCCACTCTGGGGTCCCCAGGGCTGTTGGCAAAGCCAGATCTTCAGGACCTTGCCAAAGAGTGTCAAAGTGGGGGGCAATCTTATCTTCACGGGGGCAATGTTCTGCAGGGAGAGAGCCATTATCTTTTTGGTTCCGCTCAATGGGTTTCCTTAGGAGAGGGGACCCGCAACATTCCCTGCCTCCCCGCTGTGGTCGGTTGGGTATATGTGGCTGGGAAAAGATGGTCCTTCAGATAACCTGGTCCCAAGCCATGGGGGGGCTTTGAACATAACAACCAGCACCTTGAATTGGACCCAGAAGCAAATCTGTAGCCAATGCAGCTCCTTCAGGAGAGATGACACACGTGCATATCTAGGTCTGCACAAAACCATGTGGGCTGCCACAATTTGAACCAATTGAAGCTTCTGGATTCTTTTCAAGGACAGTGCCATGTAGAGGGCATTGACAAGGGCATGAGTGACCGTGAGTAGGGATTGTTGGTCCAGGAAAGGGCATAACTGGTGCACAACTTGCCATTGTGCAAAAGCCCTCCTGGCCACAACTACCACTGCTCCTTGAGCAGAAATTGTCAGTCCAGGAGAAACCCCAAATTACGCACCAGGTCTTTTAGAATGAGAGATCTGGCCATCAACAACACCTTTGTCTTCTAAAATTTAATTTATTAACCCTCATCAGGCCTATTGTTGCCATCAAACAATTAAGCAAATAAGAATGCCATAATTGTTAGGAAGGAAGCCTAAATTGAAGACTAAATCTCAATGAAAGTCTTTACATAGCTATTTCTAATACATATATTACTGTACTGATAACTATTCTCGTATTTTCGTTACAGTACATAAAGTAATTTTAAGAGTACTTTTAAACTGCACTTTAGGAATAAGATTTACTTCTAAAATAATAAACAGTAGTCAGTCCCAGAGGCTTCCCACATCAACTTTCATTTTGAAATGCAGACGCGTCCTTATGATATAAAACCTTATGACATTTTAATTAGGAAAATAGATCATGCAATTCCATACGACGGAATAAATTTTCCAAGCACTGCTGCTTTGGACTACTGCATGTTCTTGTAAATTGGAATAAAAAAAAAATGCATTAAGACTCGTCTAAATTAAATCAGTCTTAAGGTAGGGAGAGGGCTGGAAAGAGAGAAACCTGTTTTTAATTTATAGATGACCTTTCTTATACTTTAAATCTGGGCAAGGGAATATTTGTGTGCAGAAGCAACTGCAAGGTGAAAAACAGCTCTTCCTTTTCGGCGAGCCTTCTAAATTTGTTCATTTTATGCCGCAGGCAAAGGAGAAGATAGCGACATTCTCAGCATCAATGCAGATGCATACGACAGCGACATTGAAGGACCATGCCATGAAGAAGATAATCCAGCTGTGCCAGAGCGGACGGTTGAAAGCGGAGACGGTCAGATCGATGACCTTCAGAAAGACATTGAGAAAAGCGTCAATGAAATCCTGGGCCTTGCCGAATCCTCCCCAAAGGAGTCCAAGGCGGCAGCTTTAGCAGTTCCTCCCGCAGATGATGTTCAGCCATCAGCACAGCAGCTGGAGCTCCTGGAGCTTGAGATGCGAGCGAGGGCTATCAAGGCCCTTATGAAAGCTGGAGATGTTAAAAAATAGCCGCAGGGCTGCTTCATTTGTTAGATCGTTGGATTTGCTCTGATGAGTGTAGGGTCAACTTCCTTCCACTCTACGGTCTATTTGGACTAGTTTTGACATTCCTCATTCAAGCCCTTTGGGTATTCTAGCTCATAGCCAAATGAAATAGTTGGCAGCGGTTTATCAGGGCCGTCAGTCTGCGTCTGTGACTTATGTAAATGGATTGGTTTGATGCTGCTTTTTTTCCCCCAGCTGCCCTCCTTTTCCCCCACACACACACTTTGGGTTAGATTATTTCCCAACATGAATTGGAAACAGTCAGAGGCAGTATGGATGCAGCTAAGCCCTGTTGCTTTACAGACCAGAATAACCACAGGGTTAGCTCTAGCTTTTGAGGAGTTGAACTTTTGGTTGCTTTTATGTAGCAATTATAACTGCAGGGAAGTCAAAAGTAGAAGCCCCACACATTTAAGAGAGCACAGACCACAAAAATATCCTGCATCATCATTTATGATGCTTTGTGATTGCTTTGGCGCCAGCAACAAATCTTACATTCTATACGGACAGTCCTTGACTAATGACCACTTGATCAGTGACTGCTCAAAATTATAATGGTACTGAATGAGGGGGACCTGTGACCAGTCCATGAAGTTGTGGTCCTTGCGGCATCCCCGTGGTCATGTGAATCACAATCCGGGTGCTCAAGCAGCTGGGCAAGCCGCAGACACATGATCGCCATTTGCAACCTTTCCTGCCAGCTTCCCACAAGCAAAATCAATGGGGACGCTGGCAGGGAAGGTCACAAATAATTTTGTAAGTTGCTCTTGCCGCTTTTTCTCCCAAGGAGCCCCACTAGAGAGTTTGAGATACCAGGGATTTTGTACTCCGTAGCGTTCCCCCAGCCACCCTCTCCAGTGCCTATCCTTGGCTCCTGCCAGGTGGGCCACACTCCCCAGTGCCCACCTACAGTACCTTTTCCACGCTCCTTACCCTGAACTCCCACCTCTTCCCACTGAATGACCCACACAGTCATTAAGGGTTACATAGGGTTGCAAGGGCACCTGGGATTACTAGGATTGTCATCCTAAATGATGCCACATGATGTCACCCATTTAGTGATGGTAATCCCGGTCCCAATTGCTATCATACCTGTATAAAGCAACTTTTGGTGGCTGAGAGTGAATAGCACTAAATATTCCAGAATGTGAATTGCATAGTTATATATGAATCTTTGAGCATGGCTTAGATTGTACAATCAATATGATGAAAGTAAAATTTGAAAGTCAAAGGATATTACAGAGACACCTGACTGTTAGAACAAGTGGTACAGAAGTACTTAATTTCTTGACCTGTAAGGTACTTTTCTGTTCGTTATCAGTAATGTTTTGGAACTTCTCTTTGGCAAAGCCAAATTAGAGGGAGTTGTGTTTCTTCCTTAAATATTTGGCTATTGTGAACTATAGAGAAGAGTAATGTCAGATGTAAAATCTTTAAAAAAAATGTTTTTGTTTGAACATGCAACATGTTTTGTAGTTCTTTGTTCAGGGCATGTAGCCCACCAGTTTGAAAATACAGGTGAAAAATCAACATGTATAAGTGACTGGCAATAAATTAACTTATTAAGTGCAGATTCGGGACTTTTTTTTTTTCCAATAAAGATTTTTGGGTGTAGGGGAAATCCAAATTGAAGCACGGCAGCACATGCCCAAAAGCTTTGCAGGATATGTAAGTATACTGATCTCAGTGTGGATACTTGCACTATGATACTGCAAAACAGGAATGAAGACAAACTGGTCAGGAAGGACCCATTTTATATTGTCCTGTATTCTCCCACCTTCTTAAGCCCAGATGTTTTGCTTACAGGGGAAAAATGAAGAGAATGGAATCAGGTGAGCATCATTAAGTGGACTAAAGCGACAAAGCTGGGTCGAAAAAAAGAAATGGGTTTATTTCTATCCTAGAGCATGTAGGGCAGGCGACCAAGGGAAAAATCTAGGAGAGAAATGAATAGGAATTGACCCTCTGATGTTTCAGCAAGTCTTGCCTTTAGTTCCCAGAAATGATCAGGGAGCCAAACATGTCGGGGGCATTTAGAAGACACGTTTATGGACTATAGTTTTAGGTAATGTTGGTCTCAACATTTGAAATTTAAAAAGCAGAAACTGCTGCCTGGGAAATTTCAGCTAGTCCTTGTGAACAATGGAAGGAATCACATAGGCAGATGTGATTGGAATGGTTTCATAGAGAGGATTAGAATTATGTGTTTTTATTAGTTTTGGAAATATAAAATTGATTTATATTTGTTTTCATGTAATACTTGTGTGGAAAACAATGCCTTCATTAACCTACAGAATTCAAACAGTTCACTTCTCAGAAATATGTAGTATGAGTATAGGATTATTTAATTTTCTATTTGCTCAATATTAACATTATTTTGGTACTTAATCACCTGATTCATGAAAGTTTTTTTTAAATGAACAGTTAAATAATATTTAAGCCTTAAAGCTCATTATTGTTAAGTACTTTTATAGCAGCATCTTCCTTTTATGCAACTATATATTAAACAATAATTCATGACTTTGTTTTTTCAGAAAAGTCAAGTTTAGGGTCACTGATGTCTAAAAAAAATACAATGAGTGGGTAACCTTTTCCTTCTAGCTTCATATTTTTACATTTATTTTTTCATTTTGTTTCTATATCACTGGAGAAAGCAATTTTGCTTGGAAGAGTTAGCGGTAAAAGGAAACTAGGCTGTCAAAGAACATGGTGGCTGGATTCCATCAAAGCTGACACTAGCCAGAGCATAGAAAATGCAAAGAACTCAAGATAGGAAGATGTGGAGAGACCTGGCCCATAAAATCGCCAAGAGTCGGATACAACTGAATGGATAACTTCATTATCAGCATTTGTTCCTATGAGGAAACAAATGGCTTTTCCCATCCCATCACCACCATCACTATGTGTAGCGTTTTAAAAGAGTATTGGAAGAAGATTGGCTCCTATTTAATTAAAGGAAAATTACACGTAGCACATCTTATATATTTTACAGTGCATCATACAGCAGAAGATACACCGGTGCATCTTGACCTGCGGAAACAGAACTGACCAAGTTTGCAGACGGCATTGAACTATTCAAAATAGCAAAAAACAAACGTGTGTGAGAAGAGCTTCAGAACAATCTACGGTATTTAAATTGAAGAATGGTTAATCAAGTGCAAATACAATTAAATTTAAATAAGTGTGAAGTGATAGGTAAAATAAAATGCCCTAATGATAGACACACATGTGATGGGATCTGAGTTCTCTTTTTACCAACCCGGAGAAAGATCTTAGAGTTACAATGGATGGCACAATGAACATATCAACTCAATATCTGGCAGCTGTGAAAAAGTCAAGTTCCATGACAGGAGTCTCTAGAAAATTGTCATGCTTTCACACAAAGCAATGATCCATTGCATCCAGAATTCTCTATGCTGCTCTCAGATATTACATTTGAAAAAAAAAAGTGATGTACAGAAGAGGGCAACCAATGTGACTAAAGGCTCAACACTCTTCTATGACAAAAAGCTTGAATGTTTGGGACTCTTTAGGTTCAGGAAACAGCCAAGTGAGGGGGAATATGGTTGAGATGTATAACATAATACTCGCTGTGGTGAAAATGGACAGTTTTGTCTCCTCTCTCAACAACCTCCATTGATAATTTGGGGGAGATTGAAAGCAGACAAAAGAAGGTATTTCTTCACTTTGTGCAAAATTAACTTTTGAAATTCATCATAACAAAACAGGATGACGACCATTAAGTTGGATTGCTGTAAGAGAAAATCAGTAAATTCATGGAGAGCAGGTCTATCAAGGACTACTAGTTTTGAGATTCAGGGTTATCTCCAACTGGGGAGCAGCATGCCTCCAAATACTAGCTGCAGGGCAATAACAGCAACAGGAAGTATGTCTCCAACTTCTA
>NW_015397885.1:12896-20085 GCF_001527695.2 Protobothrops mucrosquamatus
TTTGTTCTTTACCCTGATTATTTTTATAATGCCCACTTTTATCTTACAAATATTATAAACACATAGAGAAAGGAAAGACACAGAAAATGTAAAAAAGGAAACAGGCACTAAGAAAAGAAAATAAGTGCTGTATTCTATCCTGATAATCTGCATTCCCAACCTTTCTAAGCCATGGCCAGTTTTGTATTAATTCCTGTAAGGGAAAGAATTAATTTGCTAACAATGCTAATTCCGACTTTCCTACAACAATCTATAAAATGTAGGCGTTTCTATTGCTTTCCAATCTCTTGCAGTGTTTATTTAAATTGCTTTTTGTGAGCTTAATTGTAAATCCACAGGACCCACTTTACCCCTCTTAATTACATTTAGCCTCTTATTTTAGGAATAATCTAAAGATTCATTGGTAATTGGCAGAATATTATCAGTTGAATATTACATATTTTTGCTTAATTTTTTTTAAAACCAATACCTGAAGAGTTAAAATATTTACTCCACTCTTTCTGGTTATTTGTATGGTTATTCTTTTCACCTTGTCTGCAGTGGATAGGATGAAAATTGGTGTGTGTGTGTGTGTGTGTGTGTGTATACACACACTTCCCTCCCTGACACAGCTGACAAAGTGAGAAAGAGCCTGTGGCCTAGAGGTTAACACAGCTGCTTAACATGCAGGCAGCCCAGGTTCGAATCTCAGAAGGGTATGTTTGGCTGATGAGAGCTAAAAAGTTCAAAATAGCTATTCCATTAAATAGGAGTTAAAATTTGATTCAATTGGAATCCATAACATATATCCAGTATTTAAAAGCTGAGCTGTGCTTTTTCCTTTTAATGCAATGGATTGTGAGCAAAAAATATTCTTTAATTTAGTAAATCAACCAAAAATATGCCAATACCCCTATATTGTATGTATTGTGTAAATTAGATGCTGTCAATCAAACAGCCTGGACATTTAATTTCCGTTTGGTGAAGAAAAATGAGTATATTAGAATAGCTTCTGAAAAGTTCTAAACATAGTATGAATAAAATAGCCAATCACATTTTTTTTTAATTTTTACAAAGCTCCCCCATGCAGAAGTATCTGGTAATGGTAAAAAAATTCGAGCAGGTCCGCAATACTACAGTTTAAATTTCTGTAACTAGAAACAAGTATATTTAATTTTTATAGTAAGTTAGTACACTTGTTCCAAGAATATACAGTAATAACAAAACTGGAGATGCAAATTAGAGAGCTAGATTTAAATTGCTAGTCTGACTGCCACAAATAACTTTATAACTTTTGGGTTCATGTGGCAATTTTTCCTTGGAAAACACATCTTTTGACTTTTTCTGAACTGCACATATATTCATTTTTATGGTTGATTTCACAATCAGCTAGATGTTTAGACTGGATTGGGCATTTTTATCTACCTACTGAGTCCTTCCCAAGGACCTGGGCTAGGCAGAGGTTATTTGGTGATGTTAAAGATTGCAGGATGTAAGCTATTCTAAATAACGCCACCATTTGCAACTGACTGGTGGTGAGTTTGTCAGTGCCAACAGTGTTCAAGTGGTGCTCCAGTTGTTTTGGGATTGTACCCAAGGCACCTAGTATTATTGGGACTACCTTTGCTTGCTTCTGCCACAATCATTCTATTTCTATTTGCAGGTCTTTTTATTTTATGATCTTCCCCAATTTTTTTTCTTCTCATATCTCTAGGTACTAGAATAGAATAGTATAGAATAGAATAGAGTAGAATAGAGTAGAGCTGGAAGAGACTTTGGAGGTCTTCTAGTCCAGACCCTTACTGAAGCAGGAGAACCTATATTGTCACAGACAGGTGAATGTCTCTTCTTAAAAATCTCCAGTGATGGAGCGCCACGTCCTACTATCATGTCCACCATCCAAACTCAGATTCAAATCAGCATCTGTAGGACAACCTAGGTCAGTGATGGCGAACCTTTTAGAGACCGAGTGCCCAAACTGCAACCCCAAACCCACTTATGTATCATCGGGTGCCGAGTGGGCGTGGCCCATTGGGTGGATGTGGTCCATTGGGTGGGCGTGGCTGCGATGGTAACGGCACACTGGGTGGGACTAAAAAGTTCAATCAATCAATTCCAACTTTGCGAGATCTTTTTTTCCCCACACAGTTGAAATTGATTGATTGAACCTTTTTTTCCCCACACAGTGGCGGAGGCCTAAAGCGAAAAGGTTTTAAAAAACCCAGCTGAAGGCCTAGGACTGTGGCGACAAGAATGAAACCAATCACATAGTGCCTTCTAGTGGTCAGTAGTGAATACAATTGCTATAATATAACAATAGGTACTCCTTGACTTACAACCATTCTTTTAATGATCGTTCAAAGTTACCACGGCATCGAAAAAAATGACCTGTATTCATTTTTCACAGCAGCATCCCTGCAGCATCCACTGCAGCATCCCTGTGATCAAAATTCAGATGCTTGGCAACTGATACGTATTTATGACCATCGCTGTGTCCCGGGATCATCTGATCACCTTTTGCGACTTTCTGACAAGCAAGGTCAATGGAAAAGCCAGATTCACTTCACAACCAGGTTAGTAATTTAAAAATTGCAATGATTCACTTAACAACTGGGGCAAGAATGGTCATAAAATGGGGCAAAACTCGGCAACAGACCGAGTAACGTTTAACTATTGATTTGTTAATAGAGGTAGTCCTCAACTTACAATCACTTGTTCAGTGACCGATCAAACTTATAACGGTACTGAAAGAAGTGATTTATGACCAGTTTTCAAACTTATGATTGTTGCAGCATCCCCATGTAATATGATCAAAATTTGGGAGCTTGGCAACTGGCATGTATTTATGACAGTGGCACTGTCCCAGGATCATGTGATCTCACCATCTGTAACCTTCCCAGCTGGCTTCTTACAAGCAAAGTCAATGGGAGAAGTCAGATTTGCTTAACAATCACATGATAAAACTTAACAACTGCAGTGATTCGTTTAACAACTGTGGATAAAAAAGTCATAAAATGGGGAAAACTCACTTAACAACTGTATTGCTTAGCAACAGAAATTTTGGCCTCAATTTTAGTTGTAAGCCGAGGACTACCTGTAAACAACTCCCAATCCCATTGGGAGGTCATGAGGCATTTAGTGTAAGGTCCAGATAAATCCACACCTAGAACTCTCTAGTTGGATAGTTCAGCTTAGATGGCTATAATCCTTCTTTCTTCCTTATTTTATCGTCTCCCCACCCCAATTTTATCCAAACACCAGTCCAGTAGTTGATTAGGATGGGAATAGCAAATGGCCTAAGGCAGTGTTTTTCAACCTTGGCCATTCTTAAGACATGTGGACTTCAACTCCCAGAATTCTCCAGTCAGCAATGCCAGCTTGGGAATTCTTGGAGTTGAAGTCCACATGTCTTAAGAGTGTCCAAGGTTGAGAAGCACTGGCCTAAGGAATGAGCAGTTTAAATACTGATCAAGTGACAAGGAAAATCATCCCATGCCATATAGCAGAGGAATACCAATCCATGAAATGTGCTATTTTTTTTTGCTGTTTCAATATTGGCATGATTGCTGCTGAAATTATTGAAATAAAATGGTGTGACACCCCTGCGAACCGAAAGTACCAATTATTGCTGGCAAGAGGCTTTAATGCTGTTTTATGGTGATTTGATGAGAATAATAATTAAACATCAGAATGTTATTTTAAAAGACAAATTACAGGCATCTCCTCCATATACTCCAGGTTGTTTGGAACACTTTTTACCCCATTATAATATTGCTTTCTCAAAAAAAATAATGTTTTGCCCAAATTGTTTAGGAAATCAGAGACCTGATTGCTTTTCTTCCAAATATATTTGAGATTTTTGCCATCTCTGAGGTATGATGTATTTAGTCACTCACTGCAAAGATGGCATAATAAAAATATTATCAACATTTAAAAAATGCAAATACTATCAAACCAAAACTGCAATTTTTCTCCAAATTCCATACAACACTTTTCAGCTATGAAGCTGGGTAATATTGATGACAATGGCTAGTCTGAAATAATTTGTAGGCTTTTCCACAGAACCATTGGGCTGACTCCCTTATCCTCTAAAGTAGTTTCATGTTGTCACATGTCCTCACTAATGTTCTTCAAAGCTGGCTGACTGAAGTGAATGAAGAGAAGGATGGGTTAAAAAGTTAGCCAGATTATCAATGGTAGACTAGGTGATGGCAAACTCTTGGCTTCATGAGCAAAGGGACAATCCCAGGAGCTGGGAGCAGGATGAGGTGGGAGGTAATTGCTAATGGGAAGCACAGTCAAAGAACTACAGGTACTCCTCAATTTACAACCACAATTGAGCCCAACATTTATGTTGCAAAGTGAGACATTTGTTAAGTGAGCTTTGCCCCATTTTACGACCTTTCCTGCCACACTTTTTAAGTGAACCACTGCAGTTGTTAAGTTAGTAACACCATTGTTAAGTGACTCTTCCCCATTGACTTTGCTTGCCAGAAGGTCGTAAAAGATGATCACATGATCCTAGGACACTGCAAAAGTCCTAAATGTGAGTCAGTTACCAAATGTCTGAATTTTGATCACACGGCAATGGGGATGCTGCATTGGTCATAATTGTGAAACATGGTCACAAGTCACTTTTTTCAGTGATGTTGTAACTTTGAGTGATCACTAAATGAACTGTTGTAACTTGAGGACCACCTGTACAAAAAAGTTTGGACATCCCACACAGGGTAGCAACATTCTACCACCTCCCCATTACAGTGCTTCCAGAAAAATCAAGGACCTAAAAATAGAAGAAAATGAAATGGTGGTTTCAATCAATGTCAGAGCACGGTTTAGGTCCCTAGATCTGGAACTAACAAAAAAAAAAATCTATGACAGCAATACCACACAATACACCAGACCCAGCCAAATACAGATCAGCCAAATATACTAAGATCAGTATACCTAAAATCATGGACCTCATCAATCTCTGCCTTACTACCTACCGTGTTTCCCCAAAAATAAGACCGGGTTTAATTATTTATTTTCCTCCAAAAGAGGCACCAGATCTTATTTTCGGGGGTGGTAGTGGCGGTGTCTTACTCACCTCCGGCACCAACAGCCCTGCCCAGCAGGACCACTTCTTCTGGGACCGAAGGAGCAGCTTCATTCTGCAACTGCATTCTGGCCTCCATTTTGCAGTCAGGCCTTACCGGAAGGCCTATGCAGCCGAGTACTGATCTATGGATTCAATCCATAGCTCGGTCCTCGGCTGCAGAGGTCTTGCAGAACTGAGCTTGCAGAATCCATAGCTTGGTTCTTGGCTGCATTGGCCTTCCAGAAAAGCCTATGACTGAGAAATGCAGGCCTGCCTGCAGAAGACACAGCAGAAGTGGGCCAGTAAGGAGAGGCCTGGCTGCAATGTAAATGGGTGCAGGGTGTGAGGGGAAGATCCATAGATCTTCCGCCGAGCCTTGAAAACCCATCTATTCCATGCGGCCGGCCTGGCATAGTTTTGATTGGGCTTTGCTAGGGGTTTTATATGGGGTATTTTAGAGCAGGCTTTTTATTCAATATTTATTGTGATTTTTATTATTGCCTGTTCACCGCCCTGAGTCCCGTAAGGGAGATAGGGCGGTATATAAATTTAAATAATAAATAAATAAATAAATAAATACCCCTACCCCCACCCTAGCTTGATTTTTAAGTGTGTGCCTCACCCCAAAACTAGGGCTTATTTCTGGAGTTGGGCTTATATTAGGCCCACCCCCAAAAATCAAGCTAGGGCTTATTTTCGGGGTAGGCCTTACTTTTGGGGAAACACTGTACTTTCAGTTTGATTAACATTTTTAATGTTAATTGTTTTAAACAGTTGGTTCATTCTTCTGCCTTGGTGGATTATTATTATTTTCTTCTTTTCTCCGGGAAAGAAAAAAGATGGGAGAAGTTGTAGGAGAAATCAGGAAGGAAGGAAGGAGGGAGAATTGCAGATAGAAGCTGGACTCTGAGGCAGCAACTTGCACAGGAGATTACTTGGGAACTTGAAGCCCCCCAAACTCCTGCAAGGGGGCATGAGGTGATGAGAATGGAAAAAAAAAAACCTAGACAACTTTAGGAGTGCAGGTCCAAAATTAAAATCTGATTATTAAACCCTGCAGTTTAGTCATGATAATATAAAGCTTCGTGTTTAATGCTAACTCAATCTGCAATATGTGTAGAGAGGGGGGAAAAAAACCCAACCACCCCTGTTTATTATGTTTACCTTATTTATGGCCAAATTTAAATGTTAAAATACTGCCATTTTTTTTTGTCAAGACTCGTGTTTTATGGTTGCTTCTTTCCATTAATATTAAAATATGTAAACAGGATACATAAAAGGTGAAGAAAAGTCTGAAGCCCGTAAAAAGGTTTTTGCTGCATACCAGTTAATCAAAGTGACTCTCTAGGCAGAGGGGGAAGGAACCAGAGAGCGTAACTATAAATATTGCATGGTTATTAAACTGTAGAGGACAAGTTATCATCTCTAGTTTTAAATGCATCGTCATATGGTCCAACAACGCTGTCTAGAAATGCACGGTCCAATTTGGCCCACACTCAATTTTTTTGTTTTTATGGCTAAACCCTGAAAAATGGCAAGCTTTGAGAAATCTTTAAATGCTTCCTGCTCCTTGAAAGATACAACTGCCACATCTATCTCAGCTTCTTTTCTCTAATTTCATTCATTTGCACTTAAATGTAAGGACTTTGAAATAAAGATTAAAGACTTCATTGCTCTAATCTGGTGCAAACCTTCAGTGAATTGGCATTTGTGGCTGGTCAAAGTCAGGCAATCGAGCAGATTCCAGGCATTGATTTAAACAGGGAAGTTAAGAAGGTGCTTGACACAACTTAATTCTAAGTATTTACTGTTAAGCATCGAAATACATTTCATTAAATAAATGAGTGGGCTTGAATTTAGATAATGCTTAGTCTATTTAATCTGAAGAGTTAAAACACACAAATAAAAAATACTGTAATTGTAATGTTTTCCTAACAGGCAGCTTTTCTAAGTTTAAAAAGCAAAACCACAAACAAAACTCCAAGATTCTTCCAAACAGGGAACAATTACATCTTATTCTGGAACATTTCATGCAATATCAAAAGCTACCCAAGCTATTCATTTGAAAATTGACCCTATCACTAAAGGCAACTATGATTGTAAATGTCTTCCAATTTTGCTAAGATAGGA
>NW_015397886.1:0-2594 GCF_001527695.2 Protobothrops mucrosquamatus
CTTCCTTCCCTCCTTCCTTCCCTACCTTTCCTTCCCCTCTCTCTCCTTCCTTCATTCTCTCTCCCTTATGCTTCCTTCCTTCCTCCCTCCCTCCCTCCCTCCCCCCATTTCCTTCTTCTCCTTCCTTCCTTCCTTCCTTCCTTCCTTCCTTCCTTCCTTCCTTCCTCTCTAATTCTTATTCCCCCATTGTTTTCTACTTTCCGTCAGGCAAGTAACCGCTCTTGAACCAAGATGGGCAGAGCAAGCTAGTAGACAACAACCCAACCCCTCCACCCGCCATGATGACGCAACCTAGCCCGGTCACGAAACGTCTGCAGAAGTCAACTGGCCCCTGAAAAGCCCACCGACGCAACAGTTGAACCCGGAGCTCCATCTGTTCTCTAGTTGTGGCAGTTTTCTGAAATCCAGCTGCCTTGCTGAGTAAACACATCCTGGTGGGATGGCAGGAGTCTTCCTCTGCTTATAACACAAACACAAGGAACGCAGAAGGAGGAGCGGCAAAAAGAGCCAACTATTTGTGGGACTAAACCCCAGAAGTTGTTGACTTTGTTGAACTAAGGAGGAATTTCCTGACTGCAGGAGCCGATGAAACAATACAGCTGTTACCATCCCGAAGTTGTGGGTCCTCCATTGCTGGAGAATTTTTTTTAGAGAGAAAAAAAAAAGACTCTAGAAAGCCCTTGTTTCAGAACGGTCTAACCATTCCTGCACCGGGCAGAGGCTGGACTAGAGGACCTCTAAGATCCCTCCCAAGTCTAGGATCATGTTTGCAGACCTTTCTGCTGGTTTTAACCCCGTGTTCTGCAGGCAAACATCTCAAATTTCCTTGCTTATTAACCTTTTCTTTAAAAAAAAAACAAAAAAACCACACTATTTTTTCTTCCTTTAAAGGTGCCTGGACAATACGCGCTAAACCAGCCATCCTGTAAACGGAATCCTTTTACAAAATGCAAAAATCCTATTTTTTTAATTACTTTTTTATTTTTAAAAACAGCACACGTTGGAATAGAAAGTAGAATAGAATAGAATAGAATAGAATAGAATAGAATAGAAAAGAATAGAATAGAATAGAAGCTGGAAGAGACCTTGGAGGTCTTCTAGTCCAACCCCCTGCTCAGGCAGGAAACCCTACATCATTTCAGACAAATGGCTGTCCAGTGTCTTCTTAAAAACCTCCAGTGTCGTCAAGAGATTGTGTGGCTTTTCGCAACGTCCTAAAAACAGTCTCCAATCCTGGGAAGAAAGGACCAAAAAAAAACCCCAACAAAAAACAACGCAACGCACAAATAAATGTCATCATCAATTTAGCGTCCCGGGACACCGAAGGGGAATTCTTTTCTTTAGCTGCAGTGCGGCCTGAACGACGGGATGCTGGAGAAATCCCGGATTTTTTGCCATCTTGACTCCATATGGATCGTAAGCCCTTTCATTCAGAGTGACAGTTGCAGATTGCCTCAAAGGAAAAAAAGTCTTATTTTATTTCTCTGATGCAATTTTTCACCCTGTCTGCTAAGGCGACTGCTCTTAATCAAACGGCACGCCAAGGGCTTGGAAAACACCATTGGGCAAGGGTGCCAATGTGGGAATTTTCCACATCCGGTCGTTACAACTTCACACTTGCATTTATTACGGAAAACCCGGATTCAGTGAGGCCGCCTTACATGGGTGAGACACCAGCGGATGCCCCTTGGCTAAATCCGCTTCCTGTGGGAAAACCGTAGTAGCTTCTGGTTTTTCTGAGCAGCTGTTCCTCTGCTCCACCCAATTCCTGGAAAAAATTTGGGTGTGTGGGGTGCTCCACCCCTGGAGGTTTTAAAGAAGAGATTGGCCAACCGTTTGCCTGAAAGGTTAATAGGGTCTCCTGCTTGACTGAAGGGTGAAACGTATCTAATCAAGGAGAGAAGCAACCTAGAACTAAGGAGAAATTTCCTGACAGTGAGAACAATTAACCAGTGGAACCACCTGCCTCCAGAAGTGGTGAATTCTCCAACACTGGAGGTTTTTAAGAAGAGACTGGACAGCCATTTGTCTGAAATGGTATAGGGTCTCCTGTCTGAGCAGGGGGCTGGACTAGAAGACCTCCAAGGTCTCTTCCAGCTTCTATTCTATTCTATTCTATTCTATTCTATTCTATTCTATTCTATTCTTATTTCCTATTTCTATTCTATTCTATTCTATTCTTATTTCCTATTTCTATTCTATTCTATTCTATTCTATTCTATTCTATTCTAATTTCCTATTTCTATTCTTATTTCCTATTTTTATTCTATTCTATTCTAATTAATTTTACTCTGTTCTATATATATTCTATTCTATTCTATTCTATTATTATTTCCTATTTTCTATTTCTATTTCTATTTCTATTCTATTATTATTTCCTATTTTCTATTTCTATTTCTATTCTATTCTATTCTATTCTATTCTATTCTATTCTATTCTGCATTCTATTCTATTCTATATAAAAGAATGGTTGCAGGAATTGGGTATGTCTAGTTTAATGGAAAGAAAGACTTCCAATATTTGAAGGGCTGCCACAAAGAAGAGTTGGGGGTCAACCTGTTCTCCAAAGCGCCTGAAGGCGGGACAAGAAGCAA
>NW_015397886.1:4779-7189 GCF_001527695.2 Protobothrops mucrosquamatus
ACATATATATATATATATATAATCTTTGAGTTTGGTGCACCCTGTCGGCCCAAATATGGGAGAATTCTAATTAATTTCTAATTAATTAATTAAATTAATTAAATTCTAATTAATTTCTCCCATATTTGGGCCGACAGGGTGCACCAAACTCAAAGATAACATGCAGACAGCCCAGGTTCGAATCTCAGAAGGGTATGTCTGGTTGAAAAGAACTAAAAAGTTTGAAATGGCTATTCCAGTTCTCCCTTAATTCTTTGTTAGCAATCCAAATTTTGATATATATATCAAAATTTTTGGGCCGACAGGGTGCACCAAACTCAAAGATAATATATATCACACACCACTCTTAGAAGCACCAAGCTGAAGACACCAGCCTGAAGATGACGAATGTGACTTCGTCGAAACGTCGCCAAGGTACTTTTAATTCTACGCGGGAGAAAACCCAAATAACTAAAGACCTACATACAAACACCCGCGAAAACCTCAGAAAACATATATATATATATATATATATGTTAATAATATCGTTAAAAACACGATTCCTGGGTATAATCATACTACAAAAAACAAACAAACATGAACACCAGGAAAAATTTAAACTAGAAAAGTTTAATACAATGCCAAGCTTTCGTCGGAAAACTACCGACATCATCATTGACTGGCGTTAAGCCCTGATGATGTCGGTAGTTTTCCGACGAAAGCTTGGCATTGTATTAAACTTTTCTAGTTTAAATTTTTTCTGGTGTTCATGTTTGTTTGTTTTTTGTAGTGTATATATGTATGTATGTATGTATGTATGTATGTATGTATGTATGTATTTCTCCCCCCTCCGTGGGTGTTTCTGCTGAGGAACTCATCATCTCGAGAAGATGCTCTCCTGGAAAAGATGGGGACGTTCGTAGCTACTCTTGAAATTGCAAATCATTTTTGAGACTGAATCGTCTCCGTTTCTCCTGCAAACATTGAAATCAAGAGAGTGTTTGAAACCCGGTTTTGAGGAACGGATTTTAGGGGGTTGTTCTGGTGCGACCGCCCCCCCCAATTTTGCAGCACCTGAAGGCTTCAGAAGGAGACAGTGGGGAGGGTCTCTCCAAAGGTGACTTTGTACTTTTCAGGCATGGACAAAGATGCCTGTTCTGGAGCCGTCAGAATTGACCTTAAGGGAACCAAAATTTCTTGACCTAAGTAGGAAGGGGTGAAAGTGCCTAATGGCATCAAAACTTCACCGTCATCGAGGTTTTTCTGCATTGGGCTTTTCACACAAGATTTTTCTAGCACACATTAGACAAGTTGAGTGCTGGAGGAATATTAAATTGATCCTTCCTTCCTTCCTTCTTTCCTTCCTTCCTTCCACCCATCCCTCCTAGTCCCTTCCTTCCTTCCCTCCCTCCCTCCCTATCTCTATCTCTCTCATCTATCCTCTCTCTCTCTCTCTCTCTCTCTCTCTCTCTCTATCTATCTATCTATCTATCTATCTATCTATCTTTCTATCTAGTGATAGTATCTTATCTATTCCTTCTCCCCTTCCTATCTACCTTTTCTTCTCTTTCTCCTTCTCCTTTTTCATTGTTTTATTGTTCTTTGTCCTTCCTTCCCTCCTCCCTCCATCTTTTTTCTAGTCCTTTCCTCTTTTTTCACACAAATTTTCTACCTTCCTTCCTTCATTCATTTTCCCTCTCCTTCCTTCCTTTCTTCCTTCATTCATTCTTCCTTTCTTTCCTTCCTTCATTTTCCTTCCTTCCTTCCTTCATTCTTCCTTTCTTTCCTTACTTCCTTACTTCCTTCATCCTACCTTCCTTCCTTCTCCGTCTCCTTCCTTCTTTCCTTCTTTCCTTCCTTCCTTCATTCTTCCTCTCCTTCCTTCCTTCCTTTCTCTTCCTCTTCCTTTCTTTCCTCATACTGACCCTGAAGATCCTTGCCATTCTGAGATGGGAAACACCAACACACTCTATCCTCAGTGCCCCAAGTGGGAAACATGATTTGGCCTAAGCCCTCTGAGTCCCCCACTCCTTCATAAATTACCCACCACCACCGCTGTTCAACATTCAGGGAAGCTTTGTGGCAGAGAGAAATTCATCCGGGGCTGGTAGAGATGGCCTTGAAAGCAAAGCAATCCCCCAGAATAAGGCTGGAGGCTCCGTGCTGGCCCCAGTCACCTCCTGCATCTCTACAGGGGCCAAGTTGCACGTTAGAGAAATCAGATTTTTTTTCCCCCCAGCCTAGATGCTAGGGAAGCCAGAAATCCTACCGTTGGACCGTTGCTTTGAAGGGCCTTGAAAATTTCTCAGAAATTCCTGCCCACATTTCAATTTTGCACTGCTGAGGTTTGCAAGCTGGCAGGATTAAATTTGGCCTCGCCACTCCGATTCTCTTGGCCTCAGGCTGTCAAGCAAATATTGCTAAATTGCAA
>NW_015397887.1:0-7189 GCF_001527695.2 Protobothrops mucrosquamatus
AGGACTAAACCGGTCGTAAGTCGAGGACTAAACCGGTCGTAAGTCGAGGACTTTCCCTGCCCGGGAGCGCCGCGCATGCGTGGTTCCGCCCCCTGCGCCGGCCGAGGCGTAGCTGGCAAGCGGCAGAGACGGAGCAGGCCGACCACCAGCTGGCCCAGCCCAAGGGAGGTAAGGCACCCGCCGGAAAAGGGGGAAAAAATGGCGGACAAAAAAAATGGTGGACAGCCTTGCTTGGCGACCCCCATTTAATGGTCGATCGACCCCAAATGGGGTCCCGACCCACAGGTTGAGAACCACTGCCCTATACCATTTCAGACAAATGGCTGTCCAGTCTCTTCTTAAAAATCTCCAGTGTTGGAGCATTCACCGCTTCTGGAGGCAGGTGGTTCCACTGGTTAATTGTTCTAACTGTCAGGAAATTTCTCCTTAGTTCCAGGTTGCTTCTCTCCTTGATGAGTTTCCATCCGTTGCTTCTTGTCTTTGCCCTCAGGCACTTTGGAGAATAGCTTGACTCCCTCTTCTTTGGGGCAGCCCCTGAGATACTGGAAGACTGCTATCCTGTCCTTCTCTTCATTAAACTAGCCACGCCCAGTATAGCCTAGCTAGCTGGGGAATTCTGGGAGTTGAAAGCCGGACGTTGAGGAAGGCTGCCCTAGAGACCCTCCCAGAGGAATGCCTGTCCCACTTGGGGCTTGAAGCCCCCCAGAGAGAAGAACCCCCTCCACCACTCCAGGGGGCTCTTCCTCCATTGGAGTCCAGCTGTCCAACTGCCCTGGCCGGCCTTTCTGCCCTCGGGCACCGCAGAGAACGGACCCACCTGCCTGGCACAGGTGAGCCCAACCCGCCGGCCTTCCTTTGCAGGGTCCAGCGCTGCTTCGCTCTATCCGGTCCTCAACTTCCTCCTCTACGTCCCCGAGCGGCTGCATTCGCCCCTCTACATCCGGGGCAAGGAGGGGGCCGCGGTGCCCACCAACGCCTTCCACAGTCCCCGCTGGGGAGGGATCATGGTGAGGAGCGTGGCGGCTTCGTGGCACGTTGCCTGCCAGAATTAGGGGGGGGGTTGGACCGGGTTTCTGCCTCGGCAAAGGGCAACCGAGAGGGGGCCCCTTTCGTGGCCCCTGGGGGCCGCAGACTCTGCTTCCCTGCTCTAAGCGGCTGCCCCCCTTTGCCAGGTCTACAATCTTGAGCCTGGCGCTGCCAACGAGACCGCCTTGCCCAGGAGGGTGGAGGTGGACATGGTGCGCACGATGGAGGTCTTCCTGGCCCAGCTGCGGTGAGCACAGCGTGGGGGGTTTTGGGGTGGGGTGGGGGGCTGTCTTGGTTACACTCTCTGTCCAGGCAGGAGGAGGTTTCCTAAAGCACTCCCCTCTCCCCTTGGTTTAATGCAGTCAGAGGGGGCCCAAGAGGTCATCTAGTCCAACCCTGTCTCTGCTTAAAGACTGAACAGGGATGAATCCTCCTCATCTCTAGTTCTGGCTTTGTGGGGGTTGGTTCCCCCCCCCTCAGATAGAGGTCTGTCATTCCACTGGGGCAGGGTTGGGGAACCTTGGCTCTTTTATGATTGGTGGACTTCAACTCCCAGAATTCCTGAGCCAGCATGGGGGAACTACAGCCCCCTCATGACTCGTGGACTTCAACTTTCCAACGGCATTGGTCACATTGGTGAATGATCTCTGGAGGGCCCGGGACAGGGGTTATTCCTCTGTCCTAGTTCTTTTGGACCTCTCAGCGGCTTTTGATACCGTGGACCACGGTATCATGCTGCGGCGCCTGGTGGGGTTGGGAGTGGGAGGTACCGTTATGCGGTGGTTCTCCTCCTTCCTCACCGACCGTACGCAGTCTNCATTGGTGAATGATCTCTGGAGGGCCCGGGACAGGGGTTATTCCTCTGTCCTAGTTCTTTTGGACCTCTCAGCGGCTTTTGATACCGTGGACCACGGTATCATGCTGCGGCGCCTGGTGGGGTTGGGAGTGGGAGGTACCGTTATGCGGTGGTTCTCCTCCTTCCTCACCGACCGTACGCAGTCTGTATTGGCAGGGGGACAGAGGTCGACTCCTAGACCCCTAACTTGTGGGGTGCCACAAGGGTCGGTCCTCTCCCCCTTATTGTTCAATATTTATGTGAAGCCGCTGGGGGAGATCATCCGTGGCTTTGGGGTGGATTTCCATCAGTACGCTGATGATACTCAGCTGTACATTTCCACCCCAGGCCACCCCAACGATGCCCTTGACGTGATGGCCCGGTGTCTGGAGGCCGTACGGGTCTGGATGGGGAGAAACAGACTCAGGCTCAACCCTTCCAAGACGGAGTGGCTGTGGTTGCCGGCTCCCAGGTATGGTCAGCTGACTCCATCGCTGACTATAGGGGGCGAAACTTTGGCCCCCTCGGAGAGGGTACGCAACCTGGGGGTCCTCCTGGATCCACGGCTGACACTGGAAGACCAGTTGACGGCTGTGGCCAGGGGGGCGTTCTACCGGGTACGTCTGGTTTACCAGTTGCGGCCTTTTCTGGACCGGGACGCCTTGCGCACAGTCACCCACGCTCTTGTCACCTCCCGCCTGGACTACTGCAATGCTCTCTACATGGGGCTCCCCTTGAGGAGCACCCGGAGGCTCCAGCTAGTCCAGAATGCGGCCGCGCGGGCGGTGATGGGAGTGACTCGTCGCTCCCATGTAACGCCGCTGCTGCGCGAGCTGCACTGGCTGCCGGTGGCTTTCCGGGTGCGCTTCAAGGTGCTGATTATCACCTTCAAAGCGCACCATGGCATCGGACCTGGATATCTCCGAGACCGCCTCCTGCCGCAGATTACCCCCCATCGGCCAGTACGCTCCCACAGAGAGGGTCTCCTCAGGGTGCCGTCGGCCAGACAGTGCCGGCTGGCGACCCCCAGGGGGAGGGCCTTCTCTGTTGGAGCCCCCACCCTCTGGAACGAACTACCCCCAGAGATCCGGGTGATTCCGGATCTCCCCTCCTTCCGCCACACCCTCAAGACATGGCTATTCAAGTTAGCAGGACTGGTCTAAGGGTTATTTTAATTTGGTTTTAAAATAATTTAAAATGTATTTTTGGTTCTAGAGTGATGTTTCATTGTGGTTGGTGTGTTGAGTTGGGCATTTTTGTATTTGTGTATTTGTTTTTGAATGGTTGTGAGCCGCCCTGGGTCCGCAGGGAGAAGGGCGGGGTAGAAATATAATAAATAAATAAATAAATAAATAAACTCCCAGAATTCCTGAGCCAGCATGGGGGAACTATGGCCCCTTCATGACTGGTGGACTTCAACTCCCAGAATTCCTGAGCCAGCATGGGGGAACTATGGCCCCTTCATGACTGGTGGACTTCAACTCCCAGAATTCCTGAGCCAGCCTGGCTCAGCTTGGAAACCTCTCCCTTTCCCCTCAGCATGGCTGGCTCAGGAATTCTGGGAGTTGAAGTCCAGGAGTCATGAAGGGGCCATAGTTCCCCATGCTGGCTGAGGAATTCTGGGAGTTGAAGTCCACGAGTCATAAAAGAGCCAAGGTTCCCCACCCCTGGTCTAGTGGCTTGCATGGAGGGCCCAGGGTTATTGCTATGGGTCTGCCCCCCCTCCCCACATCAGCTTTTCCAACAGCTCCCCAGGGGAACCTCTCACCACCTGACTGCTGGCTGGTTCTGCCACTGCCATAAAGCAGCCGGGCTGTGCTGCCCCGCTGGGGGTTCCCTGCCCCCCCAGGCCTTCTCCCCAAAAGCTCTGGGGGCACAGGGACCCGAATTCAGCCACCTCCTGATGCTTTGCTTGCCCCCTCCCCAGATTACTGTTCGGCATCTCCTCCGGCCCACTGCCAGGAGGGGCTTTGCTGGAGACCCCCGGGAACGAGGGCCTGACGGACTGGGAGCTGGACCGCCTGCTGTGGACCCGCACGGTGGAAAACGTGGCCACCGTCTCCACCACGCTGACCTCGCTGGCTCAGCTGCTGGACAAGATCAGCAACATTGTCATCAAGGACGACGTGGCCTCGGAGGTACACGGACGGGCATGTGGGGGGTCAGTGGGGACCTTCCAGGGGTGGGGTTCAGGGGTCACAGCCCTCCTCAGTGCCTTGCCTTCTCCCGCCAGGTCTACCACGCCGTGGAGTCTGCCCGGCAGGCGATGACGGAGCTCAGCCTGGGTCACCTGGACTCGGCGTTCCAGGCCAGCAAGGCTGCGGCCACCTCCTCCGAGCGGGCCTTCTTCGACCCCTCCCTCCTGCACCTACTCTACTTTCCCGACGACCAGAAGTTCGCCATCTACATCCCGCTCTTCCTGCCCATGGCCGTGCCCATCCTGCTCTCGCTGATGAAGATGGCTTGGGAGAGGAAGCAGCGCCAGAAGGAGTCCGCCAAGATGGACTGAGGGGGCTTCTGGACACCCAGGCAGGGGGCGGACTCTTGGCCGGGCAGCTGCCCCTAACGGTGGTAGGTCCGGCCAGCACGACGGACTCCCCGTTGAGGAGAGGAGCTGCCGTTTCCACTTGGCTCCTCCTTCAAAAGAGCACGTCCCTTTCGCTGCGAACGAGCCCAAAGGACTTCGGAAGCTCTCCTGATGGCTGGCCAGGCTGGACGACTGGGGGATCGCTGCACGGTGTGTGTGTGTGTGTGTGTGTCTCCCTTTCGAAATCTGCCCAGCTGATGCAGTGAGGTCTCTTGGAGGGCACAGTTCTTCTCCTCCCCCCCCCCCGAAGCCCCCAAAACCAGAATGGGGAGGTCCCCCCCGTTGCCTCCCGAGCAACTGTCGGATCGATCTTCCATTAAAGTCTGGTTGGCTGACCGGTGGAAGCTCTGAGCCTCTTTTGCAGCTCACCTGTGTTTTTTTGGGGGGGGGGCAGCCAGTGAGGAGGCGGTCCAGAGGCTGCTTGCAAACAAGGAAAGCCAAAAGCAGGTTTGTTTGTTTGTTTGTTTGTTAAATTTCTGTGCTGCCCAGCTCACCAAGGACGGCTTACAATATGAAAAGTAAAAATGGGCTAGGTTGGGTAGGCAACCTTGGCTCTTTTATGACTGGTGGACTTCAACTCCCAGAATTCCTGAGCCAGCATGGGGGAACTATGGACCCTTCATGACTTTGTGGACTTCAACTCCCAGAATTCCTGAGCCAGCATGGGGGAACTATGGACCCTTCATGACTGGTGGACTTCAACTCCCAGAATTCCTGAGCCAGCATGGGGGAACTATGGACCCCTTCATGACTTGTGAATTTCAACTCCCAGAATTCCTGAGCCAGCCTGGCTCAGCTTGGAAACCTCTCCCTTTCCCTTCAGCAAGGCTGGCTCAGGAATTCTGGGAGTTGAAGTCCACCAGTCATAAAAGAGCCAAGGTTGCCTACCCCTGGCCTAGGTCTTAAGTCACCAAGGAGATTCTAGCCTTGGGTCTCAAAGCTTGGCAACTTTAAAGCCTACGGACAGTTTGATTGATTGATTGGCATCTCGCATTTATTATTTTTACAAATAACTCAAGGCAGCGAACCTATCCAATATACCTTCCTCGTCCTCTTTTCCCGACAACCACAACCCTTTGAGGTGAATTGGGCTGAGAGAGACGGACGGGTCCAAAGTCACCCAGCCGGCTTTCATGCATAAAGGACTAGAACTCACCGTCTCCTGGTGATTGGCCCAAAATCATCCAGGCAGCTTTCACACCTAAGGCAGGACTAGAACTCACCGTCTCCTGGTGAGTGGCCCAAAGTCACCCAGCCGGCTTCCATGGCTAAGGCGGGACTAGAACTCACCATCTAGTGATTGGCGACTAGAACTCATCGTCTCCTGGTGATTGGCCCAAAGTCACCCAGACGGCTTTTGTGCCTAAAGGTGGGACTAGAACTCGTCTCCTGTTGATTGGCCCAAAGTCACCCAGCTGCTTTCATGCCTAAGGCGGGACTAGAATTCACCATCTAGTGATTGGCCCAAAATCATCCAGCCGGCTTTCATGCCTAAAGGCGGGACTAGAACTCACCACCTCCTGGTGATTGGCCCAAAGTCACCCAGCTGGCTTTCGTGCCTAAGGCGGGACTAGAACTCACCACCTGATGATTGGCCCAAAGTCACCCAGCCGGCTTTCGTGCCTAAAGGCGGGATTAGAACTCACCGTCTCCTGGTGTCTTAACCATTAGACCCAATTGGCTCTCTTACAGTTAAACTTGGGAAAACGAGATTTAGTCATCCTGTATAAATTTAAACATTCATGGAAAAATTATACGGCTTCCATCTCCTAGCCTGCTCATGAAACAGCATCGCAGACAGACCTCGCCTGACCTCGCACCCAAATCCCTGGGAAACAGCCAGGACGCAGATTGGGGGCACCTCAATCTCTAGGCGATGGGTGTTCCAGCGGGCAGGTGCTGCCCCAGGGGAGAAGACCCCGGGGTCCCACTGAGTGGCGTGGTTTGATGGAAGGGGCCCAGGGCAGGCCCTCCTGGCGAGAACTGCGGAGCGACGGTGGTGCTGCCCCCAAACCGCTTGACCCCCTGCCCCACTGGGCTTCCCGCGTGCAACTGGCAGCCGGAAGCCTTTTCCGCGGTTGGCGGTTCTTCGCAAAGACGGTCCCGCCTACAGCACCTTCGAGTAATCTAGATCTCGAATGGCGCATCTGCAAACTGAGATTTACAGTGTAGAACGTGGGACTCCAACCTCGGCCGCTTTAAGGCCTGTGGACTTCAACTCCCAGAATTCCCCAGCCAGCAGAGCTGGCTGGGGAATTCTGGGAATTGAAGTCCACAGGTCTTAAAAGATTGGCTACCTGTGGTCTAGTGCAGTGGTTCTCAACCTGTGGGTCAGGACCCCATTTGGGGTCGATCGACCATTTCATGGGGGTCGCCAAGCAAGGCTGTCCGCCATTTTTTTTGTCCGCCATTTTTTTTGTCAGCCATTTTTTTTGTCAGCCATTTTTTCCCCCTTTTCCGGCGGGTGCCTTGCCTCCCTTGGGCTGGGCCAGCTGGTGGTCGGCCTGCTCCGTCTCTGCCGCTTGCCAGCTACGCCTCGGCTGGCGCAGGGGGCGGAACCACACATGCGCGGCGCTCCCGGGCAGGGAAAGTCCTCGACTTACGACCGGTTGGGTAGTCCTTGACTTACGACCGGTTTAGTCCTCGACTTACGACCGGTCTAGTCCTCGACTTACGACCGGTTGGGGTCGCGGCATTAAAAAGGTTGAGAACCACTGGTGTAGAACGTGGGAATCCAACCT
>NW_015397888.1:0-1534 GCF_001527695.2 Protobothrops mucrosquamatus
GGAGTGGTTTTGGGGAGGGGGGGAATTATATTGTAAAACTTTTATAAAATGTTCAATAAAAAAAAAGAAACAGATTTTTCTCTGTGAAAAGATTTCAGGCTTAAGTTGGGGATGGAAAAACACAGCCCCCCCCCCTTCTTCATTGTCCTTGGCTCCAGTTGGGTGCCTCGTGAAGTATAGCAAGAATTACAAGTAGTCCCTGACTTACGACCACAACTGAGCCTCAGCGAGACGGTTGTTCAGTGAGTTTTGCCCCATTTTATGACCCTTTTTGCCACGGTTGCTAAGTGAATCACTGCAGTTGTTAAGTGAGTCATACGGCTGTGAAGTGAATCTGGGTTCCCCAACTGACTTTCCTTGTCAGAAAGGCCGCAAAAGGGGATCACGTGACCCCAGGACACTGCAACTGTCATACGTACATGCCAGTTGCCAAGCATTTGAATTTTGATCCTGTGACCATGGGGATGCTGCAATGGACGTAAGTGTGAAAACCGGTCATAAGTCCCTTTTTAAAGTGCAGTTGTAACTTTGAACGGTCACTAAATGAATGGTTGTAAGTCAAGGACTACCTATAAGAAAAACAAAGGAATTCTGTTTTTTTGGGTGGATCGTGCAGGGTGAAAGTGAAGGAAAGCTGCCTCAGGCCCAGCTCTGGAACCTGACAGGAGAAACATTTTCAAAATTTTCTTTCTCACTCTGGATTTGCTGAGTCCTCACCGGCTCAGCCTTCCGTCCTTCCGAGGTCGGTAAAATGAGGACCCAAATTATTAGGGGCAAGCTGCTGATTCTGTAAACTGCTTAGAGAGGGCTGTAAAGCAGTGTGAAGCAGTATATAAGTCTAAGCGCTATTGCTATTGCTATCCCAGGTCTGTCTTCGTGCTAACTTTCCACAATATTTCAAGAAAGCAGCCACAGGATCAGGGAGAGGGCAAAAAAGTCAAAGCTTGGACCGCATAGTTCTGGCTTCCATCTTGAGGGTTTTGACACAAGCAAAAGAGGGTGGGGCTTCAATCATCTGGAGAGGGTGGGGCTTCAATCATCTGGAGAGGGTGGGGCTTCAATCATCTAAAGAAGGCGGGGCTTCAATCATCTGAAGAGGGTGGGGCTTCAGTCACCCAGAGAGGGTGAGGCTTCAAACACCTGGAGAGGGTGGGGCTTCAATCATCTAGAGAAGGTGGGGTTTCAATCATCTAAAGAAAGCGGGGCTTCAATCATCTGAAGAGGGTGGGGCTTCAATCATCTAAAGAAGGCGGGGCTTCAATCATCTGAAGAGGGTGGGGCTTCAATCATCTAAAGAAGGCGGGGCTTCAATCATCTGGAGAGGGGAGGCTTCAGTCATCTGGAGAGGGTGGGGCTTCAATCATCTAGAGAAGGTGGGGCTTCAATCATCTAGAGAAGGTGGGGCTTCAATCATCTGAAGAGGGTGGGGCTTCAATCATCTAGAGAAGGTGGGGCTTCAATCATCTAGAGAAGGTGGGGCTTCAATCATCTGGAGAGGGTGGGGCTTCAATCATCCTAGAGAAGGTGGGGCTTC
>NW_015397888.1:4770-7188 GCF_001527695.2 Protobothrops mucrosquamatus
CATCCATTATTACTGTAACTCATGGCTGGGGAATTCTGGGAGTTGAAGCTCACTCCTCCTCCTCAAGTATCTAAGTTTGAAAAACACTGCTGAAATAGATTCTATCCACTTCGTAGCTGGTTGTCCTCTTCTCGTCCTTTCCATCATATCTAACGTTAGAGCCTTCTCCAGGAAGCTACTGTAGCTCTTCACATCCAACACAGTGCTGGGCTGCATTAACAGAGGGATAGAATCAAGATCACAGGAAGCGTTAATACCACTTTACAAGGCCTTGGTAAGGCCACACTTGGAATACTGCATCCGGTTTTGGTCACCACGATGTAAAAAAGATGTTGAGACTCTAGAAAGAGTGCAGAGAAGAGCAACAAAGAGGATTAGGGGACTGGAGGCTAAAACATATAAGGAACGGTTGCTGGAATTGGGCGTGTCTAGTTTAATGAAGAGAAGGACGAGGGGGGACATGATAGCAGTGTTCCAATATCTCAGGGGCTGCCCCAAAGAAGAGGGAGTCAAGCTATTCTCCAAAGCACCTGAAGGCAGGACAAGAAGCAACGGATGGAAACTAATCAAGGAGAGAAGCAACCTGGAATTAAGGAGAAACTTCCTGACAGTAAGAACAATTAACCAGTGGAACAACCTGCCTCCAGAAGCGGTGAATGCTCCAACACTGGAAGTTTTAAAGAAGAAACTGGACAGCCTTTTGTCCGAAATGGTATAGGGTTACCTGCCTGAGCAGGGGGTTGGACTTGATGACCTCCAAGGTCCCTTCCAACTTTATTATTGTTATTGTTATTATTATATATTATTATTATTATTATATTACTATTATTATTATTATTACTATTATTATTATTATTATTATTATATTTTATTATTATTTTATATTATTATTATTATTATTATTATTATTATTATTATTATTATTATTATTATTATTATTATTATTATTATTATTATTATTATTATTATTATTATCAGTTGACCCTGGAGAATTCAAATTCTCATTGGGGAAAAAGCATCCAGGGACAGACCTTCCTCCATTTCGGGGTTTCTCTCCAGCTGACCTTCTCACTTGACGGAGCCCACTACGAAGGTCAGAAGAAAACAGAAGCTCTTTCTTTGCTGGATTGATGAGCCTGTCCATTAGGTTGGGATCCGCTTTTTAATGGCCCCTTTTTTTGAAATTTGGTTGCAATGTATAACCTTACCCACAGAAGCAACTGTGTCTTATACCCCCATCCGGAAATGCAGTTTTTATTGGTGACATTTTCCAGATCAGGTCTCGCCCCCTGCCTCTTTGAGGGAGAATAAGGAACTAGCATTTCTGAGCCTCACATGGGGGGTTTCTTTTAACTCTTTTGTTGCAGCCCGGGCTTTGATCAGAAAAAAAGAAAAGTGTGTACCATTTACAAGGGTAGACAACCTTGGCTCTTTTATGACTCGTGGACTTCAACTCCCAGAATTCCTGAGCCAGCCATGCTGAGGAGAAATGGAGAGGTTTCCATGCTGAGCCATGCCGGCTCAGGAATTCTGGGAGTTGAAGTCCACGAGTCATAAAAGAGCCAAGGTTGCCTACTCCTGATTTACAACATCGATGTTCTAGCTTCTCCTATTTGGCATTAATTGGTAGAATTAATTTGATTACTTAAGACGTGGGCTTTCTGTGATTCAAAAGTAACACAATAACAGAATAACAGAGTGGGAAGGGACCTTGGAGGTCTTCTAGTCCAACCCCCTGCTCAAGCAAGAGACCCTATACCTATGGTGGCGAATCTATGGCTGGATGGAGTCACTGAAGCAGTAGGCGTGAACTTAAATGGACTCCAGAAGATGGGAGAGGACAGGAAGACCTGGAGGAACATTGTCCATGGGATCGCGACGGGTCGGACACAACTTCGCAACTAACAACAACGAGAAATGTTAGAAATTTCTCTTACGTGTCCAAAGGGATCCAGGTGGTTGTTGGTGAGTTTTAGCTTCTGGAAAGACACCAGTTGTCGCATCCAATGGGTTCCGGTGGCCGGAGAGTCGGGGTGAACATATAACCGTCCAGGCATCGCAGGTTCAGCTTTTCCAGCCACCATCCTATGTGCAAAACACAAGAAGTTAAATTTTCCTGCCTCTAACACAGTGGTTCTCAACCTTTTTAATGCCGCGACCCCAACCGGTTGTAAGTCGAGGACTAAACCGGTCGTAAGTCGAGGACTACCCAACCGGTTGTAAGTCGAGGACTTTCCCTGCCCGGGAGCGCCGCGCATGCGTGGTTCCGCCCCCTGCGCCGGCCGAGGCGTAGCTGGCAAGCGGCAGAGACGGAGCAGGCCGACCACCAGCTGGCCCAGCTCAAGGGAGGTAAGGCACCCGCCGGAAAAGGGGAAAAAAATGGCGGACAAAAAAAATGGCGGACAGCCTTGCTTGGCG
>NW_015397888.1:15410-18064 GCF_001527695.2 Protobothrops mucrosquamatus
TGAATTAAACCAACAATCCAGGGAGTCAAAGATAAATTGAGAGAATACCGCAAGAGTAGCAATCACAACATTCCTCTTTAATAGAGACGGACATCTCTCTGTTTGTGTTGGTGCTGACATCCAGCTGTCAACCAATAAGGATCTTAGATTCTTTTCAAAATATCAGGACACAGTCCAGCTTCCCTTAGTCCAGGGGTAGGGAACCTTGGCTCTTTTATGACTCGTGGACTTCAACTCCCAGAATTCCTGAGCCGGCATGGCTCAGCATGGAAACCTCTCCCTTTCTCCTCAGCATGGCTGGCTCAGGAATTCTGGGAGTTGAAGTCCACGAGTCATAAAAGAGCCAAGGTTGCCTACTCCTGCCTTAGTCCCATGATTTCAAAAACCTACTTCCCGCTTAGAAAAAGCTCCTTATATCCCAAAGGTGAATACAAGTAGTCCTCAACTTACAACAGTTTGTTTAGTGACCGTTCGAAGTTAGAAAGTCAACAAAGAAATGACTTATGACCATTTCCCACACCTACGACCGTTGCAGGTGGTAACGTGATCAAAACTCAGATGCTTGCCAGCTAACTAGACAGTTGGACTAATGAACAGCAAAAGCCCTTCTGTGCCAACTCTGAAGACGCTCCCTCAATCTGTCGTGGAAAAACCCAATGAAAAAGACAAGAGACAGCAACACAAAACAATAATTCTTACTTTAAGATTCAGAGATTTATTTTGCTAATAATTTGGAACATAGCCTAATAACATAACATCACTTACATCAACAACCCATTTTAATGAGGACCATAAGGTATAGCAAACTCCAATAGGATAGCTATAGACCAGTAATGGCGAACCTTTTAGAGACCGAGTGCCCAAACTGAAATCCAAAACCCACTTATGTATTGTCGGGTGCCGGGTGGGCATGGCCCATTGGGTGGGTGTGGCCAATTGGCTGTGTGTGGCTACGGTGGTAACGGCAGACTGGGTGGGACTAAAAAGTTCAATCAATCAATTCCAACTTTGCGAGATCTTTTTTTTCCCCGCGAGAAGCTGAAATTGATTGATTGATTGAACCTTTTTTTTCCCCACATGGCAGTGGGGGACTAAAGCAAAAAGGTTTTATAAAACCCAGTTGAAGGCCTAGGACTGGGGCGACGGTACGCGTGCCCACATAGAGGGCTCTGAGTGCCACCTGTGGCACCTGTGCCATAGGTTCATCATCACGGCTATAGACCAATGGCAAATCAATCAGGTCCAGTCCCAACCTTTTATACCCTTTCTTGTTCTAAGACTGTAGTCAGATGGTCCGCTGACTTTTGCTGACTTTTGCTGACTTTTTACTGACCTCCTGCTGACCTTCTGTTGAGGATATCTTTCCACATATATCTGTGTACATTGGAACCCGCATCCATCAGCTACTTTCAGTTCCCTATTTCTTACTGTTCCAGTCCTTAGGTTCTAAATATATTTGAAACAAGCAAGCTTAGCAAAATCATATTAAGAAAAGTACAATTGCAAACTGCAAAATTAAGCATAGCACAGACTCTGGTTCAATACTTTGTCCATGAGGCCTGATTCAGTTTACCTGGGTCTAAACCTTGCATAAAAGAACAATAGCCAATATTTTCGTTTTCCACAAATCCCAAGAGACGGCCATCTTGACTTCATTGGCTGAGATTAGAGCAGCTGAAGATCAGTGGAATTTTCATGATCAGCCAAAGTTTGGGAGATACCAAAGAAGGTCAACCTAGCCTTTGCAATCCCAACCCTATCATAGCAAGGCTACTTGAAGTGTCCCTAAAAGAGGATACAGAACATAGATTAATGGGGTTGGAAGGGACCTTGGAGGTCTTCTGGTCCAACCCCTCTGCTCAAGTTGGAGACCTTATATCAGTGGTGGCGAACCTCTGAGGCAGCACTCAGAGCCCTGTCTGATGGCACGCGCGCCACCACCGCCAGCCGCAGGCCGCCACTGCCGCCCGGAGCAGGAGCCCTGCCCAGCACAAAGGAGGCGAAGCAGCTGACTAGCAAGCTTGAGTAGAGATGGTAGAGCAGAGGTCACCAACCATTGTCGATTGGTGGACTGGAAGAAAAGGGAGGGGGAAGCATTTTACATGCGTGCATGTGCGCACAGGGCTGCGAGCATGCACACGCTGCAAATGGGGCAGAGCTGGTACCTGCATGATACTCACTAGCCCTGCCCCGTTCTTGCGTGGTGCAGCACCTTGAATCTGCACCCCATGGCTCAGTGGTGGCCGTTTTTGTGCCTTGCAGCACGATGGCCCATTTTTGCGGCCCTGGCTTTTGCGTGCCAGAGGTGGCACTCAGAGGCGTCTCCTTGCCCCCCCCCAAGGGCATCACAATGCTGATGCGGCCCTGGCACTTTGTGATAAATAAGTGGGTTTTGGGTTGCAGTTTGGGCACTCAGTCTCTAAAAGGTTTGCCATCACTGCCTTATATCATCCCAGATAATAATAATAATAATAATAATAATAATAATAATAATAATAATAATAATAATAATAATAATAATAATAATAAGAAGAAGAAGAAGAAGAAGAAGAAGAAGAAGAAGAAGAAGAAGAAGAAGAAGAAGAAGAAGAAGAAGAAGAAGAAGAAGAAGAAGAAGAAGAAGAAGAAGAAGAAGAAGAAGAAGAAGAAGAAGA
>NW_015397889.1:0-1058 GCF_001527695.2 Protobothrops mucrosquamatus
ACCGTGTTAAACTGGTCATCCCAGAATCTCAATTTCAGAGTGACTGAGATTCTCACATCGTTTTAGAATGACTGCAAAGGGGCGTCGTGATCTTCTTTATTTTCCCAGTTTAAAAAAAAAACAAAAACAACAGTGAGTTTATCTTAGTTTAGCAAAGGTCGGCTGAAAAACAGGTGCCATCCGTTAGATACTTGGACAAACACCGAAGGTTTTGTATGATTGGTTTTGTGAAAATGCCAACATTATATGCAGGTGATCTGTTATTCCAAGAAGCCTGTTTTTTCACTGTTCAAAGACTGCCTGGCTGAAGGTGCAATAATTTATTGAGAGGATCCCCTAACGCTCCACCAAAGGCAAAGGCTTCAGAATTACAATGTGTTTTATCAAATGTGCCTGTATATATAAAAAAAAGGTTACCTCTTTAGTAATAAACAGCAAAGTTGATTTTCTACGATGCTGCTCCCGTCAAACACAAAGTAAATATATTGGCATGTTAGAGAACGTCTACAAAAGTTTGCGTTGACTTAACCATTTCTCCGCTTCTAGGAAAATTAAAACGGAAGGGACCCATGTACTGCATCTTCATTCCTTTCAAAATATCGGATGTGAAAACCAAGCGTGACCGATAATTTGGGAAGCGGCTTCACTGGGAGGGAAAAAAGTGCTAGCCCGTGCAGCCAGCCGGCTTCATACGTGTGACGTGAGTGAACTCGGGAAATCAAAGGATGTATTGCATGAAGAAAAAGGCCTTTGAGCCTTTCGAGCTAGCTTAAAGGGGGAGAGACCAAGAGCTCCCGAGTCCGTGGATTTGAGCTCTTACAAGCAATTTGTGCTGAGCGGCCTCATGACACCAAGGATGAGGTCCCTCCTTGGAGCACATCTTACGCGGAACTGAGATCCAGGTCACAAAGTGGTTGGCTGACCAGCAGCTACATTTGGGGGAGAGAGAGAGTGAGGGGGGAGAGAGAAGGAGATGGGAGGGACGGAGGGAAAGAGAGAGAGAGAGAGAGAGAGAGAGAGAGAGAGAGAGAGAGAGAGAGAGAGAGAGAGAGAGAGAG
>NW_015397889.1:5020-7187 GCF_001527695.2 Protobothrops mucrosquamatus
TGGCTCAGGAATTCTGGGAGTTGAAGTCCACGAGTCATAAAAGAGCCACGGTTGCCTACACCTGACCTAGAGGAACATATAAAAATATAATTAATGTTAATTAATGTAGATTTTATTAGTTTAGAGCAGGGGTAGGCAACCTTGGCTCTTTTAGGACTCGTGGACTTCAACTCCCAGAATTCCTGAGCCAGCCATGCTGAGGGGAAAGGGAGAGGTTTCCAAGCTGAGCTATGCTGGCTGAGGAATTCTGGGAGTTGAAGTCCACGAGTCATAAAAGAGCCAAGGTTGCCTACCCCTGGCCTAGGACAACTCGCCACGGCCAACTTACCATGGCTAAACTGGCCGTGGGACAACCCACCCTGGCCAACTCGCCATGAGGTGACCCGTTGCGGGACAAGAGTTACACTAATTAAGTTATGCTAGTTAAGAAGAAACTAGACAGTCACTTGTCCGAGATGGTATAGGTTCTCCTGCCTGAGCGGGGGGCTGGACTAGAAGATCTCCAAGGTCCCTTCCAGATTCTATTCTATTCTATTCTATTCTATTCTATTCTATTCTATTCTATTCTATTCTAATTTCTATTCTATTCTAATTTCAATTCTAATTTCTATTCTATTCTAATTTCTATTCTAATCTATTCTAATTTCTATTCTAACTTCTATTCTAATTTCTATTCTAACTTCTATTCTAATTTCTATTCTATTCTAATTTCTATTCTATTCTATTCTCTATTTCTATTCTATTCTGTATTTCTATTCTATTCTATTCTAATTTCTATTCTACTCTATTCTAATTTCTATTCTAATTTCTAGTCTAATCTATTCTAATTTCTATTATATTCTATTCTAATTTCTATTCAATTCTAATTTCTAATTTCAATTCTAATTTCTATTCTATTCTAAATTCTATTCTATTCTCTATTTCTATTCTATTCTCTATTTCTATTTCTATTCTATTCTAAATTCTATTCTATTCTATTTTGTTCTGTTCTGTTCTATTTTCTATTCTGTTCTATTTTCTATTCTATTCTATTCTATTTTCTATTTTCTTTTTTCTATTCCTATTCTGTTCTGTTCTGTTCCATTCCGTTCCGTTCCGTTCCGTTCTATTCTATTCTAAATATCGAAGAAATGGTGTAATAGCATCATTAAAGGAAAGAGGCCAAAAGAGGGACAAAATGAAACGGGAATGGCAAAAAACAAAATAACGTTTAAAAGAAATTGAATTCTTGAGTTGTCCCAAGGTCCGTTGGCCGTGTCGAGTGGTCCCATTCCACCCAGGAAGCCCCAAGGGGGGACATCTATTGAGGAAGGTACGAAAAGGGTGGAGTTTCAACGGCAGGGTTGCAGTTTCTTCTGAACTTTACTTCCGGCCACACGTGGGACTGCGGGAATGTGTGCTCTTTGTGAAAAAATCAGATGATAAATGTGCCGTCCATCATGATAAACCATCTTCAGGATTAACTTCTGCTTTTTACACGTTAGGAGGGTAACAACGGCCACACTTTCCCGTCATTTGCAGGCTTTTGCATTTAAGGTTTTGCTCGTAAATAGAGTTCAACGGCTGGTTTAGTACTGTCATTCTCAAGCCGTCTTCATCTTAATAATAATAATAGTAAAGTTGGAAGGGACCTTGGAGGTCATCTAGTCCAACCCCCTGCCCAGGCAGGAAACCCTACACCATTTCAGACAAACGGCTGTCCAGTCTCTTCTTAAAAACTTCCAGTGTTGGAGCATTCACCACTTCTGGAGGCAGGTGGTTCCACTGGTTAATTGTTCTCACTGTCAGGAAGTTTCTCCTTAGTTCCAGGTTGCTTCTCTCCTTGATCAGTTTCCATCCGTTGCTTCTCGTCCTGCCTTCAGGGGCTTTGGAGAATAGCTTGACTCCCTCTTCTTTGGGGCAGCCCCTGAGATATTGGAAGGCTGCTATCATGTCCCCCCTCGTCCTTCTCTTCATTAAACTAGACAGACCCAATTCCAGCAACCGTTCCTTATATGTTTTAGCCTCCAGTCCCCTAATCATCTTTGTTGCTCTTCTCTGTACTCTTTCTAGAGTCTCAGCATGTTTTTTACATCGTGGTGACCAAAACTGGATGCAGTATTCCAAGTGTGGCCTTACTAAGGCATTGTAAAGTGGTATTAATATTTCACGTGATCTTGATTCTATC
>NW_015397890.1:0-3705 GCF_001527695.2 Protobothrops mucrosquamatus
CCTGGGGTAGGCAACCTTGGCTCTTTTATGACTCGTGGACTTCAACTCCCAGAATTCCTGAGCCAGCCATGCTGAGGGAAAATGGAGTGGTTTCCAAGTTGAGCCATGCTGGCTCAGGAATTCTGGGAGTTGAAGTCCATAAGTCATAAAAGAGCCAAGGTTGCCTACCCCTGCTCTAGCCATTTTCAGTTTTTCCAGGGTGACTGACTGACAGCTAAGATCTTGCTGGCTATTGAGGGTGAGGAGACATTGTTGTTTAAACCTTGGTATTGATCAGAATATACCGCAAGTCCCTTTTCAAAAGGAATGTTATAAGACCAACAATGTTGCTTTCCCTGTGTAAGTTAGGGAAAGGTGCAGCTGAGGAATGGAGTAAACTGTTTGCAAGTTGAAGGGCTTTACTTCGTGCGATGCTGAAGGTGGCTTCCTACTCATGAAACTATGCTCTTGCCAATCAAGGGCTGTCTACATTGCTGATTGAGAATAGCCCGCTAGATATGCTACAGAAGTCTTCTGCATTGGGCTATTACCTTCCCTACCCCCCCCCCCTCTCTTTTTTCAACTAGAAGTATCAAGAATGGAAATTTGGAAGTTTCTGTGTGGAAAACATCTTCTCTATCAATGAGGTGTAGCTCCTTGCTATTCCAAGAGTCTCCCATTAAGCAAATTTCACCATGGAATGGAATGGAATGGAATGGAATGGAATGGAATGGAAGAGAAGAGAAGAGAAGAGAAGAGCTGGAAGGGACCTTGGAGGTCTTCTAGTCCAACCCCCTGCTCAGGCAGGAAACCTTATACCATTTCAGACAAATGATTTTCCAATCTCTTCTTAAAAACTTCCAGTATTGGGACATTCACCACTTCTGGAGGCAAGTTATTCCACTTATTAATTGTTCTAACTGTCAGGAAACTTCATCTTAGTTCTAGGTTGCTTCTCTCCTTGATTAGTTTCCATCCATTGCTTCTTGTCCTACCCTCAGGTGCCCAAGGCATGTTGCATATCTAAAAAGTATTATCCATAAAGTCTACCTAGGGCTATTATCAGTGGAATCCCATATCAGAGAGAGCAGTTCATTTCAGCCTTCTCCAATGGAGCTTCTAAATCTGGAAACTCCAATCCTCACATATTAGGAGGTATCTTTCCAGTTCTTCGTGATTGCAGGAGTACATGACTTCCGTTTTAAACCTCCATATCTAAATGGAAGCCTTGAATCTATCTGTAGAGAAACACAGAGGTGGCTTTGAGGAAAATGTGCAGCAAAATGTGAGCCCAGTCCAAGAAAACAAGAAAGCATGAGAAAGAAATATCATGTTATGTCCTGGAATGTAGTCTAGATTCCAAAGGACCAAGAGATAGCAAAGTTTAGATTGTTTGATTGGGAAAAAGAGCATGAAGATAGCTCCTCCCTAAAAGTTTTCAGAGTATATCTTTAACGATGCAAGTAGTTGCTTTAGTTCAGCAAGATTTCTGTCTATAGGTCAGGAACAATAAAAGAATCTGCTTAGAAGTAACCCTACATTTCCTTGTTGGTTTTTGAACCTTTACATGTTACCCTGCATTGACTCCTTCGGCATAAAAGGGAGGGATGAGAAAATACGTCTATTATTATAGTTCAAAACTCTTCATCTGTTGAAGTTAGATCACTACAGAGAAAACATTATTGGTAATGCCAATAAAATGCTTTCCCCGAGAAATTTGCTCAATGCCAATTTTCTTTTCTTTCTTCACCAGATTAAAATTTGTCCCAGGATTTTGGTGTCTTTTAATCTTCATTATGTTTTAATAGTTTTATCTCCTATTTTAATTCTTTACTGGTTTTAGCCCATTCTTATTGCTTCTCATTTTGCTTTGATGGGGTTTGTTTGTTTGTTTGTTTTTGTTGTTTTTTTTTGCCATATTGGCTTGTACCTGTTTTTCTACAGTACTATGTTGGATGTGACTTTTCCACTCTGCGCTGTATTACAGCTTTGTGTTTGAGTTGCATAATGGTATAAAATTTCTCCTACAGGCATTTTATAAATGCAGACATTAAACAAATGATCCTTTCAAAATTATTATAATTCCCCTAACAGACTGATTTAAAGTGATGTTGTTTCACGGATGGCAAGTAAGATAGGTGATAAAACAGCTTGATAAAAATACCAGTATCCAAACATTCAAAAGTGGCTAACCTAAGAGTACATTTTGGTATTTGCGATATCCGACATGAAGATGATTAAAAATGATGGCTTGATACCAGTAATTTTACTCACCATACACCATACACATGGCACCAGCTTCTGAGTTTCAGTAGAAATGCAATGCATCACTTTTTGTAAACAAAGGGAGGGGGGCAGTCAAAAGAGGAAAGGAGATTTTGGAGAGTGCATAATTGATATTAAGAAATAGAAAAAATCATTGGGTTAAATTCAGATTACAGAACTAAAGGTATCTTGAGGCATCTATAATCGAAACCACTAATTCCATCAAGAAAAGTCACGAAATGAAGGGAGAAATTAAGGCAAGAAGGCTTAACTGGAGGGCACTCAGGAATTCCACACAAATCGAGGCCCAATTTCTCTGACCCAGGTTGTGTTTCCAGATGTGATCTAAGCCCAGGTAAACTTAAAATACTTCTCTGATGTTCATCCTACACCAAAGAAGCAAGTTCAATATTCAGCTCACAGTACAATATAAAACCAACTGATATAAGCTGAAGCATGCTTCACCATATAGCCAGTTTTGAAAAGCTCTTGTCTGCTTTTGGCCAACGTCTTGAGACAGCCTTCAAGATGGCTGCTGGAGAAAACGTGAACTTAAGTCAGGTTGCTCCTAAGCTTGAAATTGTATCAATGATCTTTGACCTTTGCTGTGGGAGCTCATGATGAACATAGGCAATGTGGGGCTTGAGTCTACTTCCCACAGGCCCCACCCTACCCGCAAGTGATAGTTACCTCCTCTTTCCTGAAGGCTGGCTGAAGCTTCTTGTCCTGTAGCTTTTCCTTTTTAGCTTCCACTTTATTTTCTTCCCCCTTTTTGCAATATTTTTCAAGAGGAAAACATCAATCCCATCGCAAGCCCTATTAACAGCTGCTACTACTGTAGCTTTACAAAGCTGTGCTCATACAACCTCGCATCTGCCCTTGGGTGGCACAGTGACTTTCCTTTGCGCATTGCGCCCTCTCCTCTGGTGTGCTCGTGTTCTCACATAGCTCAGCAGGATCCTGGCTGTGCTTGCTTCTAATACTTGTGGGTGGTTATTCAACACTTCTACCACCAAGGTTTCCCAGGTGCTCATCTGTGGCTCATGCTGTGCCTCTGGACCTGGTGTATGCCTCTGGCTACCTTCCTTGTCCAACCATCAGCCACAGAAAGGGAAGACAAAGAAGCTGTGAAGAATTGAGCATGCATAGATTTCCAGAAGATTCAAGAGCCAAGAAGAGAGCAGCTTAACCAATTGTCATGCACTGATCATGCTACGGAGAAGTGAAGCTAGAAGCTTAAATCCAAAAAGGAGTAAAACATCGGCAAGAGTTAGTAGCCCAAAGTGGAAAGAGATAACTGAACAAATTTCAGTTTCTCTCTCTTTTTTTTTCTGGTGAAATGCATTACATTTTCTACAAAACACAGGCAAAACGGTGGTTGGGTGCAAAATGTTTACTCTACCTGTTTCCTGACGGAAGCTGCTGTGATTTTTTCCTCTTGGAGTTTCTTCTCTTTTACCT
>NW_015397890.1:5463-7186 GCF_001527695.2 Protobothrops mucrosquamatus
AGATGATAGATGATAGATGGATGGATGGATGGATGGATGGATGGATGGATGGATGGATGGATGGATGGATGGATGGATGGAGGGCTTTTTTTCTCATAGAACGCCCAGAACGCAGTTCCAGCACCTTTTTGGATGGAACCTTGTAGGGTAGGCAAGGCGGGTTGTATGACATGTTTGAGTTCCGGCACCTTTTTTTTTTTTTTTTTAGAAAAAAAGCACTGGCTAGCTAGCTAGCTAGATAGATAGCTAGCTAGCTAGCTAGCTAGATAGATAGATAGATAGATAGATAGATAGATAGATAGATAGATAGATAGATAGATAGATAGATAGATAGATAGATAGATAGATAGATAGATAGATAGATAGATAGATAGATAGATAGATAGATAGAGATAGAGATAGAGATAGAGATAGAGATAGAGATAGAGATAGAGAACTAGATAGGATGTAGGTAGATAGGTAGGTAATGGAGATGGAGATAGAGATATATTCTCTCCTAACCAGGAAAGTGAGTCTGTAAAGCTGCACCAAGAACTTCCTTCTACTTTAGGGAATAGATGACATAGAACTATGTATTGAAGGACAGGAGCAACTAAATTGTTCAGCTCCTCTTCCCTGATTAAATCCCCTTGCAAAGCAGGTATGACGCAGAATGAAAATCCACCAAAACTATTCATATAGCAGAATCTTACTTATTTTGGGCATTCATTTCAGGTTTCTCAATTCCTTGCCCTACGTCGTCCTCTTCTTTTTGCCGCAGTCTTTCTTGACGGGCACGCCTGCGTCGCTCTCGGGCAGCTTCTTCCTCATCATCATCATTTCTTTCATAGGATAATCTGCAAAACACAGTTTCAAAAAAGCTAGAGCCTCTGTTCAGAACGCCACTATAATATCTAAAGTGATTACAAGACCACAAATATATTTGCTGGAATACTCTACATTCATATCATATTGCGCTGAGCATATTAAGTTTGTTCAGTACCATCAAAATGTAATATCTTTTTACAATAAAAATGTTTCTGCACTCCATGATTAGATGGAACAAGCCCCTAGCAATAGGGAAAGAAGATTAGGAGAGTCAAGGGTAGCATGGTAATAATAATAATAATAATAATAATAATAATAATAATAATAATAATAATAATAATAATAATAATAAAGTTGGAAGGGATCTTGGAGGTCATCTAGTCCAACCCCCTGCTCAGCCAGGAAACCCTATACCATTTCAGACAAATGGCTGTCCAATCTCTTCTTTAAAACTTCCAGTGTTGGAGCATTCACCACTTCTGGAGGCAGGTTGTTCCACTGGTTAATTGTTCTAACTGTCAGGAAGTTTCTCCTTAGTTCTAGGTTGCTTCTCTCCTTGATTAGTTTCCATCCGTTGCTTCTTGTTCTGCCTTTAGGTGCTTTGGAAAATAACTTGACTCCCTCTTCTTTGTGGCAGCCCCTGAGATACTGGAAGACTGCTATCATGTCCCCCCTCGTCCTTCTCTTCATTAAACTAGACATACCCAATTCCAGAAGCCGTTCCTTATATGCTTTTGCCTCCAGTCCCCTAATCATCTTTGTTGCTCTTCTCTGTACTCTTTCTAGAGTCTCAACATCTTTTTTACATCATGGTGACCAAAACTGGATGCAGTATTCCAAGTGTGGCCTTACCAAGGCATTGTAAAGTGGTATTAATACTTCACTTGATCTTGATTCTATCCCTCTGTTAATGCAG
>NW_015397890.1:9844-15096 GCF_001527695.2 Protobothrops mucrosquamatus
ACATCTGAATTATTCTGACAATTTCAATATTTTCACCTTCTTTCACACTCACCCCATAAAAGTATGTTCAAAACAGGTAAAGGGGTGCTTTAGCTGAAAACTTACTGTATATGTGCATGTATTCATACATATATGTACAGTATATATATTATATATGAGCAGCCCCATGGCGAGATGGGCAGCAAATAAATTTAACAATGAGTAAACAATAACGTCAACTACAGTTTAGTTTTGTCCCAAGCATGCTACTCAGAGCAAGCTAGGAACCCCAGATAGAGACCACTTCACAAGTTCAGATATTGCTCCTCATATCTCACTTAAGATGCATAGAAATTAATAATACAGGAAACCATAATTGCTTCTGTTTAAATGGTTATGTTTACCCCACACCTCCCTGAACAGTAAGAAACACACAGCTTAAATATGTTTAGTTTGTTTTGCAAGGATTCCGCTAGAGATGTATTAATATTTTGTACTTTTTTTCTTTACAATTTTTTTCTTTACAAATTACAGTTGAGCATAATAGTTTCTCTATTATGCTCAACTATAATTTGTTTTGTCTATTGTAAGTTATTATAATAGTTTATTATGAACAACTGTAATTTGTAAAGAAAAAAGTATAAAATACTAATACATCTCTTGTGGAATCCTTGCAAAACAAACTAAATATATTTAAGCCTTGTGTTTCTTACTGTTCAGGGAGGTGGGGGTAAACATAACCATTATAAACAGAAGGCAATTATGGTATCCTGTATCTCAAATATTTAAATATTTTCAAATATTCCAGCAAAGTTCTCCTACATATCTACAAAGCCCCAAGATGATTACTCAGCTGACACTCAATTCTCTATCTGTTGGGTGTTCATCTCTAAACTGTGGGTGTCAAACTCGTGACATGTCGTGATGTATTGCAACTTTTTTCGCATTGCCAGAGCTGGGGTGGGCGTGGCCTCCGCATGATGCAACCGGCCTGTGGGCCAACAGTTTGACACCCCTGATCTAAATTGTAGTACACCCACTTACAGAATACAGAAATTTCTTCTTGTTTCTAAGTCCAATCTCTTCTTGATAAGTTTCCATCTGATTATTTCTTATCCATCTAATTATTTCTTACCCTGCCCTTGAGTGCTTTGAAGAATTGGTTAACTGTCTCTTCTCTGTGACAGCCCCTCAAATATTGGAAGACTGCTATCATGCCAGCCCTAGTCCTCCTCATTTAGCTGATTTATGATTTATGACACTAAATGATTTAGAATATCATTTAGTTTTAACTTCTATGGAAATGCAACCCTGTTCTAAAACCTGGACTATCAACTTTTATTTAAATCAAAGAGACTGGTCAATTATTGATACGACTATTCATAAAGGAATTAGAATTTGTGGTAAGCTAAACTTACCAGTGGCTTTTTACTGTGACAACATTATTATATTCATAGCTAGGATTGCAAAATGTGATTTCTTCGGTTTTGGCTTAGCATGCCGTATAAAACCAGATACTGTGGTTTATAAACTGTAGTCTTCGCCATAAACATTATGATTTATACTACTATGTGAAGCCAGAAAATTCTGCTTGCTTGACAAACACGACAAGTGAACTCAGATTTTCTCTCTTCACACTCTGTTGCTGTTGCTAGTGGTAACAGAAGGCTGAGTGGAATGGGCTTTAGTGAACTGACAGATTCATGTTTTTATGCTTTTTACATAAAATGAAAAATACATCACAATAGATAAACCTACAACAGATGCTGGAATTCTGAAATGAAAAAGTATCTTTTATGTTGTAAGCCACCCAGAGCTGCAAGAGAAGTGATAACAAATCACTTTGATAACAAACAAACAAATAAATCTTTTGTATGTTTCTCATTCGGGCCAAAAGGCCATTCTGTCCTTGTTGTGCTGGCTGGGGAATTTGGGGTGTTGAAGTCCACACATCTTAAAGTTATCACATTTGAAAACCCAGGATTAAGGATTAGTATATCCTGGTGTCATCCATATTCTCAGTAATCGTAGCAAATATGATTTGTATGTAATACAAACATTGCATTGTTTTGTATTTACTTTGTAAAACTTTATATTATGATTTGTAGTAATCACACCAATTCATTGTTTATATCTTATGATGATGATGATGATGATGATGATGATGATGATGATGATGATAATAATAATAATAATAATAATAATAATAATAATAATAATAATAATAATAATAATAATACAGTTGGAAGGGACCTTGGAGGTCATCAAGTCCAACCCCTTGCTCAGGCAGGAACCCTAGACTATTTCGGACAAATGGCTGTCCAGTTTCTTCTTAAAAACTTCCAGTGTTGGAGCATTCACCGCTTCTGGAGGCAGGTTGTTCCACTGGTTAATTGTTCTAACTGTCAGGAAGTTTCTCCTTAGTTCTAGGTTGCTTCTCTCTTTGGTTCGTTTCCATCTGTTGCTTCTCGTCCTGCCTTCAGGCGCTTTGGAGAATAGCTTGACTCCCTTTTCTTTGTGGCAGCCCCTGAGATATTGGAACACTGCTATCATGTCCCCCCTCGTCCTTCTCTTCATTAAACTAGACATACCCAATTCCAGCAACCGTTCCTTATATGTTTTAGCCTCCAGTCCCCTAATCATCTTTGTATAACTTTCCAATGTTATTATTTCCTTCTTTACTTGCTCCCAATAATTATGCTTGGCAGTGGTGGGGCACACCAAAAGTTCCCTTCTATGACCAGTCTAGGAACCATCTCTAAGGAAGCAAACATAGTCCATCCAGGTATTTGCTGAACTTCAACCTCCACCATCAAAAAGAATGATGATGGGTGCTAGAAACTGTAATGGAACATTAGCCAGAGATGTACAGATTTCCCATACTCCAAGGCTTATGCATGCAGAGATACACATCTCTTGGTGAAGAACAAAACTAGAACGTCAATATCTTCAACTGAACTACTGGCAAGTCATTCATCCAGTGGCATTCTTCTTCATTTTTGACAACCTATAAAACTGAGCGTCACAATTCTAATGTGTACAAAAACAGAGTATGCCTTTTATGCAGCATGTGTATAAAATGGGGAGAATGCTGAAAATATACTTTATACCAAGAGAATGCTTTTTACCTACTGCATTTCAAGTCATTTTATACACAGCCTCCTTCACGATTCTCAGAGAGTGAAGTCTAGCCAAGAACGCCCATAACAAGAACAATACATAAATAAATAGCCCCTTCAGCTACCAAAATCATGTTGAAATTGCCTTTAGCATAAAGATTAAAAGACTCTCTGGTTGCATTCCAAAGTGGAAGCAAGTAATTTATTCAATATGCAATCAATCATAGGTTCATTCATTCCGTCCCTCTATAATATGTTTGAGATTTGGCTAGTTTGCATATACTGTATGGCAGCAATTCCCCCTCCTTCCATACACAGATCAAATATACCGGTATATATATATATATATCTGAAGCTGAACAGCTCTGACATTTTTCTTCTCTTGCTTATTGCATAATTACCCACAGAAAACTGAATCAAGCAAAATAATGGACAGTAGATTCATGTGGAACAATCAGTTCCAAATGAAATGTTCCGGGTTCAGCCTTGCGGCACTTCCACTCAAGGTATTTGGAGCTACTTCCAGATTGGCTCCATATCCTTGTATTCCCCCATTTCCTCTGTCACAAGCAGCTGAACTGAATTACTTCCAGGTTCAAGAGGAACCACAATATTTCCAGTTGGAGGTTCACCCAGAAATGCTGGAATTCTATGGAGCTTGGTGGTGGGCCTTTCCCAGCTACAGGGAATCCCTCTCTTTCCTTCCTGTTCCTGAATTTCAGCCATCCCAGTAAATCTTATTAAATACATAGCATGCTGTCTCTGAGTACTCCAGGCATACAAAGTGGAAATGGCAATCTTGATGCCATGCCATGCAAATATGGCATCAAATATGGACTGGCAGTAAAAGGGTTTGGGCTGAACCTAAAGCAGTGGGTTCCACTCCTCAGCATTTCTAAGCCGAGCAAAGTGAAGACAGATATGAGCTGTTTTCAAGCTGTTTTTGAGGAACCGAGAAAGGGTAAAAATGGTGATGCATATATGTGCCTTTAGTCATGCTTAGAACATTCCAATGATATCAAGAGGATAAGTTAGCAAAGGTAATGAATGGAACAGTTTCCAAAATCAGATGTTTCTTTTCTGGAGAAATTGTACAATTTCATATACTTGTCAGTTACAATGAATAGATGCAAACTGAGAATGCATTACACAAACCTTGACCAGTATAATAATTCAGTTAGTATCTGTCTGTCTGTGATGCCCTAGATGACCATCCTGGCTGAAATTCCAGGAGTTCCACACTTAACTTATTTATAGAATATGTAACTGAGGACAGTCCCCCTCCCCAACATTATCAAAATAGATTCAAATATGAAGCTTTGAACTTTGGGGGGAGGGAGGGGGAATACTGATTCAAAATCAAAATAATACACTATCTTTCCTGATGCTGTTGTAAAATTGCAGGCTTGTCGTTTTATATTCCCCCCTCCCCCCACCTTCCATTTGCTAATTAATGACACACACTCGCATGCTTCTCTTATGTACTTGCTAGAAATGTTTGTCTGAAGAACAATGACTGTCCTGTCCTTGTTTAGATGGGACAAACTAAGCATCACTGCCACAAATGATACGGTAGCGGTGGGTGACCTGCCTCTCTCTTTCAGAGGCTTCCTGACTCCTGCTAGGTTGTGCTGCCATATTGCATTGTCATTGTCATCCTTGTTTGCCAATTGCTGAAAGCAATGTGATCTTCCGTTGTTTCTTGGCTAAGTAACAAGTGAAATAGGTCCTTTGTTGTTATTTGGTCACCACGATGTAAAAAAGATGCTGAAACTCTAGAAAGAGTACAGAGAAGAGCAACAAAGATGATTAGGGGACTGGAGGCTAAAACATATAAGGAACGGTTGCTGGAATTGGGTATGTCTAGTTTAATGAAGAGGAGGACGAGGGGGGACATGATAGCAGTGTTCCAGTATCTCAGGGGCTGCCACAAAGAAGAGGGAGTCAAGCTATTTTCCAAAGCGCCTGAAGGCAGGACAAGAAGCAACGGATGGAAACTGATCAAGGAGAGAAGCAACCTAGAACTAAGGAGAAACTTCCTGACAGTTAGAACAATTAACCAGTGGAACAACCTGCCTCCAGAAGCGGTGAATGCTCCAACACTGGAAGTTTTTAAGAAGAGACTGGACAGCCATTTGTCTGAAATGGTGTAGG
>NW_015397891.1:0-2565 GCF_001527695.2 Protobothrops mucrosquamatus
TTAGTAACACAGTTGTTAAGTGAATCTGGCTTCCCCATTGACTTTGCTTGTCAGAAGGTCACAAAAGGGGATCACATGATTCCAGGACATTGCAACTGTCAGAGGTATGAGTCCGTTGCCAAGCATCTGAATTTTGATTACGTGCCCACGAAGATGCTGCAACGGTCATGTGAAAAATGGTCATATGTCACTTTTTTCCGTGCCATTGTAACTTTGAAGGGTCACTAAACAAAGTGTTTTGGAATTGGAATGTAAACTGACCTTTTCCAATCCTGTGGCCACTGAACTATGGTGCTGGAGAAGACTCCTGCAAGTCCCTTGGACTGCAAGGCGTTCAAACCAGTCAGTCCTAGAAGAGATCAACCATGACTCTTTAGAGGGCCAGATCCTGAAGTTGAAACTCAAGTACTTTGGCCACCTAATGAGAAGAAAGGACTCACTGGAGAAGAGCCTGATGCTGGGAAAGATGGAGGGCAAGAGAAGAAAGGGACGACAGAGAATGAGGTGGCTGGATGGAGTCCCTGAAGCAGTAGGCGTGAGCTTAAATGGACTCCAGAAGATGGTATAGGACAGGAAGGCCTGGAGGAACGTTGTCCATGGGGTCACGATGGGTTGGACAAAACTTCGCAATTAACAACAACAAACAAAGTGTTGTAAGTCAAGGACTACTTGTACTGCTCAATTCTGAGTAGGACGTTGCTCCATCTAACTGAATATTATCTATATTGCCTGACAGCAGTACTCCAGGAGTCAAGACATAACTTTCTTTTCAGCCTGATTAAAGGATACTGGAAATTGCACTCCAAACTTTCTCTCATCCACAAAAGCTCTGAGTTGCAAGCCTTCCCTGTAGGGTGACGGGATTTCCTGCCCATAGATGCAACAGTTCTCATACATGTATTGTTCTATCCCGTTCTATGATCATTTGAATTAACAGCCCGCAAATATAAGGGACAAGGAACTCAATCGTTGAAAAGGTACCAACCATCACAACACTTTATAACAGTGGTTCTCAACCTTTTTAATGCCGCGACCCCCAACCGGTCGTAAGTCGAGGGCTTTCCCTGTCCGGGAGCGCCGCGCATGCGTGGTTCCGCCCCCTGCGCCGGCCGAGGCGTAGCTGGCAAGCAGCAGAGACGGAGCAGGCCGACCACCAGCTGGCCCAGCCCAAGGGAGGTAAGGCACCCGCCGGAAAAGGGGAAAAAATGGCGAACAAAAAAAATGGCGGACAGCCTTGCTTGGCGACCCCCGTGAAATGGTCGATCGACCCCAAATGGGGTCACGACCCATAGGTTGAGAACCGCTGCTTTATAACAATTAATTCCATCCATTCATTCTCAGTATGACTTATAAGCTGTATAGCAGAGATGAACCATATGGCCTTCAGACCTTTGTTTACCTTACACCGCAGCAAATTTACATCATTTGCTGGGAAATGATGACATCAAGGAAGGATGTAACCATTTCCTGGCAAATGATGTAATTTTTTGCTAGTTTTCAATAAGAAAAACAAAACAAGTCTACACTGTATAGGGTTAACTAGAAATGTTATTTTAAAGACTCCACAATATATTTCTTCTCTGTGGCTTGCTTCATTTTGTCATCCACCCACCCATCCATGCACCCTCCCAATCTACCTACCTAGATAGCCCTACATACAAGTAGCCCTCATCTTGCAGCCACAACTGAGCCCAAAGTTTTTGTTGTTGTGAGATATTTGTTAAGTGCATCTTGACCCATTTTATGACCTTTCTTGCCAAAGTTGTTAAGGGAATCACTGCAACTATTAAGTTAGCATCAGGGTTCTTAAGTGACTTTCTTGACATAAGGTTGTAAAAAGGGATCACAAGATCCTGAGACACAGCAAAGATCATAAACATGAACCAGTTGCCAAGCATACTGTATGAATTTTGATCACACGATCATGGGGATGCTGCAAAGGTCGTAACTGTGAAAATAGCAATAGCACTTAGATTTATATACCACTTCAGAGTGCTAAGCGGTTTACAGAGCCAGCATATTGTCCCCCAACAATTTGGCTCCTCATTTTACCTACCTCGGAAGGATGGAAGGCTGAGTCAACCTTGAGTTGGTTAGGATCGAACTCCTGGCTGTGGGTAGAATTAGCCCGCAATTTATTTATTTTATTTATTTATTTTATTAAACTTATATGCCGCCCTTCTCCCAACAGGACTCAGGGCGGCTTACAGCATATTAAAACAATACAAACACTATCCCCAATAAAAACCAATTAAAAACAAATATTTACCGCTGTGTTACCCTTAAAATTCTAATTAAAATTAAAATTGTCCCTATTTAAAATTCTCCCTAGGCCAGACCCGCTTGCTGAAAAAGCCATGTCTTGAAGAAAAGATAGGAGATCCGGAATCGTCCGGATCTCGGGGGGTAGTTCGTTCCAGAGGGTGGGGGCACCCACAGAGAAGGCCCTCCCCCTGGGGGTCGCCAGCCGACACTGCTTGGCCGACGGCACCCTGAGGAGGCCCGCTCTGTGGGAGCGTACTGGTCTGTGAGAGGAAATCTGTGGCAGAAGGCGGTCTCGGAGAT
>NW_015397891.1:6107-7186 GCF_001527695.2 Protobothrops mucrosquamatus
CCTTCCTTCCTTCCTTCCTTCCTTCCTTCCTTCCTTCCTTCCTTCCTTCCTTTCTTTCTTTCTTTCTTTCTTTCTTTCATGAAAATTCCAATTAGGACTCTAAGCGTGCTAGGGTTAAGTTGCTTATTGGGAGCAATCTTAACTCAACCAAGCTTAACCAAGTATGCTGAGGCTGGAAAAGAAGATTAACACTCTATATCTTTGTAACAAAATTGAAAGAGGAGACTATTTCTTTCAATGCCTGTGGCACTTTCACTGCAATGGAACATCTCCATTCAAAGTTACATAAAAGCCTATACCTGTTACGGCCTAGGATCAAGAACCTTGGAATGAGATAGCAACAGCTCTGAATTGGTGGAATCAGCGTATGGTCATTTGTAGGTAAAGCTCTGCATTTTGATTCCAGGAAATCATATGAAAATTGGACTTACTACAGGCCCACAGGGAAACAGTTTGGTATAGTGGTTAAATATATCAGTTTAGAAATCAGGAGACTGTGAATTCTAGTCCCGTTTTAGGCATGAAACCAACTAAGTGACTTTGGGCCAGTCCCTGTCATGCCTCCGTCCGAACCTGACTCTGAGGACGACATGGAGTTCCCTGTTGAGGCCCAGGAGGGGGTGTCTGTGGCTTCGGAGGACTGTGGGGAGGAACAGGCTGAAGCAGGCCAGGACCCTTCAAGTTTGGAACAGGGAAGGCAGAGCTCAGGCAAGGAGCAAGGCCCCTCCCCACCAGATCCCAGAGCAAGGAGAGCAGAGAGGAGGAGGGAACAACGGAGGCAGGCTCACTTGCTCTGGGAGGAGAGCGTCATGCCCAACTCCACAAGGCACACCTGGGGAGTAGATATTTAAGGAGACGTTGCGGGGTGGGGCATTTGCCAGGAACAAACGTGAACTCTTGTGCTGTGAGCTTTTGTACTGGACTCTTTGTATTTTGGATCAAGTTTGTTTCCTGCTGAGTTCTCCTTGCTGTCCTCAGTTTTGCAGTTTGCAGGTTACAGGCAGGCTGGGCGTAGAAAAGATCATACTTTGTTTGTTATCTGTTTTACTTTAAAGAACTGTTTAACTCCGTTGACCGTT
>NW_015397892.1:0-1665 GCF_001527695.2 Protobothrops mucrosquamatus
CAGCAAAGCACGGTACAGAATTAATCGAGGTAATTAGGCCACATGATTTATTAGGAGACATATAGGAAAATAACTAGGTTGATGCATCTCTGCCTTTCAGTGAATTTGGGCTTGAAATACACAGATCCGGTCACTGCACACTTGATGGTTTAGAGAGGGTAGCTCTTGAATATTGCACGAAACCATGATTTGCTTAAACATAGTTTATTGATTGAACCACAATGGGCTAGTCTCATACAACACAATAAACCATAAATCATGTCATATAAATCCCAGTGGCTAAATTCTGGAACAGGCAGGGCCAAAACGGAACTGCATATTGGCCCAATAGGATGTGGACACGTTGTTTATTTCAACCTCTCATGCATTTTTAAAAATCCATTATCATTTTTAATTTTAAAACATCAGGATTATTTATGAATGTATTTATGTACTTCTGCACATGACCTTTTATGCAAAATCCATAGTCCTATATGCATTTTGCCAGTATTTATTTATTTATTTATTTATTTATTTATTGATTGATTGATTGATTGATTGATTGATTGATTGAACGGAGAATTGTGTTCTACTAAAACCGTATGATCCAACAAAAAAATATGATGTTTTCTCTCGTGCCTTGTAACAGCACTAAAATACCCTATTAAATACCCTATTAAAAAATGAAATACATAAAATAAAGTAACAAAACAGAATAAATAGACATAAAACCAAGGAGCGTGAATGGAGTGGAATGGAATGGAATCAAAACACGAGCAGGGCTGAAATGCCAAAGTGCCTCAAAAGGTTTTCAGCATGTCAACATTTCACGCCAAATGTTGGATCTTTATTTTCCTTTAAAGTGAAATTATTTTTTCTCTTTTTTCCTTGCAAGAGAAAATATATGTGGATCTAAGAAATGTGAGTTGAGTTCTTAAAAAGGGCAAGATGCATGATCTTTCAGCAATGTCACCCAATCCATACTTTGATCTTCCTGTAATCTTTGAGACGGGACTGAGGTCTTTTTGTAGGCATCAAAGGGCCATGCAAGCTGATTTGTGGGCATCCGAACTATATTTTCAACTGAGTCACACTTTACGCGACTGAGTCATTGTTTTAGACGATCAGAATGCAAAGCCAGCCTCTTCACAATTTCAGTGTCTTACCTCCCGGTTGATCAGGGAATGCTGAGACAACAACATGCGGCAGACATTAAATCCAGATCTGTGCAGCTTATGAGTCACCAGGCCCATCGCATTCCATCTGTGCCTACTCCGTAAGTCAAGAAGTCTACGGTGTTATTTCCATGAGAATTTGAAAGGGCTGGCAGCCTATGATCCTTGACTAGGGTTGACTGCATTGAGCATGGTAGGTGGGAGTTTTCTTCCTGACCTGCTCTTAAGAGAGTACCAGCCCATTCATGTGGGTCAATGACCTGCACATTGTAGGGCAACGGTTGAGGCTGGGGATTTAGTACTTCAATTTTCAGGGTCCAGTATAGGATTTTCATCTTCAATTTTGCAACTCAAATGGTGCCCCATAAAACAGGGAGAGGAGATTTGATATTGCTCAGCAGCTTCCTTCCTTCCTTCCTTCCTTCCTTCCTTCCTTCCTTCCTTCCTTCCTTCCTTCCTCCCTCCCTCCCTCCCTCCCTCCCTCTCTTCCTTCCTTCCTTCCTTCCTTCCT
>NW_015397892.1:4323-7186 GCF_001527695.2 Protobothrops mucrosquamatus
TCGGCAGAGCTTTTCCCAAATTATAATGAAAAGTCTGCAGTCCCGCAGAGATATGTTGAAGCTGGGGTAGTATTAAGCGAAAATAGAGATATACCCTCCCCACCTCTTATCCTCTCATCCAAAGACACGGTTCAGAAGTGCGCATTGAGACAGGGACATCTTTTCCCTGCCTGAGTGAGTGATAAAGGAGCGGATTCACATAACGCACCAAACTACAAACGAGACAACCCCATTTGGTGTGAATTCAATTCGTGTGGTTCAGTGCAGTGTAAAAACTCAGGTCAAAAATGGGTTAATAAGTTAAGGAGAAGAGGGAATGGTACAAGACGCCCTAACCCGTTTTAGAAATTAAGGTCCAATCATTTGGAGCTTGAGAAAATACCTTTCTTTTTGATGTCACATTATTTTGACTGCGATCACTCATGTTCATTGTAGTGGAATAATGCTTGAATATCTTCAGAATGCAATTATCCACTGGATTTTATACTCACAAGAGCATGTTATAATGCACCAAAAAAATGTGAGCTTTAGGTTAAAATATGCACAAAAAATGAATGCTCAGAAGAAAAAGATTCACATCAGTGTGTAGTAGCTCTAGAGCTCTCATTGCCTGTAATATCTACTCAAGTTGTGTTCTCACAATACGTTTAACCTGGTTATTGGATTAACCCATTTTCTTGGTTCACAGAAAACACTAGACCTTTGGTAGAACATGCAAAACTACAAAAAAAAAAGTGATCACAATTTAAAACCAATCCAAGCTGGTAATGTTGCAGAAATGCTTCAAAGTTGCCTGATGTACTGTGTGAATCCAGCTATAGTGCATTTCTGGAGAACAAACTTTAAAAATATCCCGTTCCTTGTGTGCTTAGAGAACATACCCAAGTTGATATGGAAATAACAGGGATCTATGAATGAACATAGATATGGGCTAGACCAGACATGTCAAACTCGCGACGTCATGTGACGTCGCGCAACGTATCGGGACGTTTTTGCCATTGCCGGCAATGGGGTGGGTACGGCTTCCGGATGACCTTGGCCAATAGGAGTGGAGAATTTTTCATTATTCTAATGTTTGAATAATGGCAAGCCATCAGCCTCTCTAAGTCAGATTGCCCTATGTTGAATATTTTTAATATAAAAGCAGGGGAAGAGAATCTGTGGCTTTCAAGATTCTGTTATTCTACCCTATAACAATAACGTAAAATGTATTCTTCATAGTAGTATCTATTTCCTGATTTAGTCTACCTTGACAGGCTGACTGGCAAGAACCTGGATTATCCCATTTCTCTAAAACCATCCACAGCGGTGCCTTCAATCTTGACAACTTTAAGACAGGTAGACTTCAACTCCCAGAATCCCCCAGCCAGCATGATCTACAGTTCAAATCTTACCACCCTCTTAACAATCTTCTCCCAAAAGAAAAAAAGTTGGAAACTGGCTGGTAGTTATCTAAAACCTTTTCCCACTTTCCAGTTACCTTTCAAAATCTTTCCTCCAATTGCTCATTCCAGGAATAAACTGAGCTACAAACGAGAATGTATACAGTGCTAAATAAAGAACATAGAGCAAAGTGTATTTTGAGGCACTCTACGGTTTGACCCACATACTACATTTCCCATTTGGTCCTCCAGCTTCCAATTTTAACGAAGTCTGAAATTTTAAACTCTTATTCAGATGGGTTGCAGAAAGGGATCAGAGATGAATCTTGAGAGATGAAAACATAACTTTCCTATTAAGTGCTTTCCCCCCCCTCCTGTGGAGGTAGAAGTTGCTTTTTTTTAAAAAAAAAAAAAACATCCTTGGCATTGCAGATGTCGGTGTTTTTTTTTGTAGTGAAGGCAACTCTGTGCATTAGTAATGTGTTCAAACAAGTGGAACAATGCACTTTAACCAAACAATTGTCAGTGGACAATTAAAACAACATTTTGACTTGACCAGTCTCGCCGTTTAAAATTCAATTCAAGGGATTCCCTTTGTGCATTCTAAGGCAATTAAATATTGCTGCAGATGCTCTAGAGTAAACAGGCTCTTTCTTTGCCTTAAAATGATGGCTGGCTGGCTAACTCCACTATCATAATACTTTCAGGGCATTCAAGGACCTTCCAGTCTTCATGCTCTCATCTGCACATACCAGGCAAAGAGGAAAGACAGCAATTTTTAAAAATTCAAAGATGGGCCAGATGAAAGAGACTTCAACTGACAGGCGGCATTCTTTCTGTTTGCATCTTGCTAATTTTAATACAAATGTGTTCACTAAATCAAAACCCAAATACTCTATGTCACTTCTCAAAAGACTTCATCATGCAAGTGTTGTCACAAAACCATTTACTACTCCAGGTTGCCCTTCCCTTCAACATTGCCCTTAAATTTTCAGATTCCCTCCCGTAAAAATCCCCTACTAATGTGCTCTACTTTAAATCCCGTGCTTGTGTAGGCATTTTAATATATTCTGCTCAGACCTGTCACCATACAGACATAAGACCAGTCAGGACAGGCTGGAACAGATCAAATGCCAATCTAATCCAGAACCTTGTTCTAGAGTAGAGACAAAATGCAGCTAGAACTCCCAGAAGCACAGTGCAAGGACAATACTAGCCATGGTTATGAAAAGGATTACTTCCTCTGTTTCTGGTGACAAAAGATACACCAAAGATACACTTCCAGACGTGGATTTCAGTTCCCCGAATTCTGCAGCATCCATATCCAATATGGAAAGTTTTGACTGAGTTAAGGAAGAGTAAAACTAATCACACTTGGCCAATAAAGCTTCTCTCCTTCCTCTCCTCTCCCCTCTCCTCCTGTCCCCTTCCCTCCCCCTCCCCTCCTCTCCTCTCCCCACCTCCCCTTCCCTCCCCTCCTC
>NW_015397893.1:0-3094 GCF_001527695.2 Protobothrops mucrosquamatus
TAGGTATGCCTCTTGCTGGCATTGCAACTCCCTTAGCCTGCCTTCTTTAACCTGGTGTTCTGCTTCCAATTCTGTTGAACTACTATTCTCATTTTCCTTAATTCTTTCGGCTAAGCAGTGTTGAGGCATTTGTAGTCAAATCCAGATAGAAGGCACCACATTGGGAAAGAAACAGGATATTATTCACTACTTGCCATCCCCCCTGCTTCTCTTTTATACTACCCGAAGAAAGTGGTTTTACCCAACCAAAGAAATGGCCTAAGGTGCGATTCCCCATCACTCACTGTCATTGGATCCCCTCCTACATTAACTGTCATTTGAACCCCTCCTGTATTAACTATTCTGATCCTTCTCTGCTACAGAAAGTCCTCGATTTACAACTGGTCACTTAGCATGCTTGATGGACCTTCCCAGAGCTACTTATGATCTGCTTCCAAAGTTCCAACAACCACTCCCCCCCACAGTCACATGACCACATGTTGGGCACTTGGCAACCAGCCTACATTTATAAGTGCTTATGGTGCCCTGCAATCATGTGACCACATTTTACGACAAACTAACATTTACTTCTGGTTTTTGGCAAAAATAGCCCATAGTGAAAAAAGGGTTTGCTTTAAAACTACAACGTTCACTTTATAACCGTGGCATTGCTTAATGACCTCTGCAAAATTAATAAAATCAAGTAAGTCATGTGGGTGACACACTTTATGACCATATGACTTATGACCATAAATGGGCAGGCTCCATTAAAATCGTTAAGTCGAGGACTATATTGTAAAGCAGAGGTCCCCAATCTTTTGGGCACCAGGGACCGGTTCCGTGGAGATAGTTTTTTCCGCGGACCGGAGGGTGCGTGGTTTTGTGTGCTGCCTGCATCCCGTGGATGGGGCTTTGCTTGTTTGTGCGGACTGGTTGCTGGCATGCTGTGGCCCGGTGCTGGTCCACGGATTGGGGGTTGGGGAGCACTGTTGTAGAGCACTTCTGATGGCTCTTTGCTACTGAACCTGGCTATTTATGAGGAACAGACCTTCTCCAAACTGAAGGGTAGCTTGGCATCAATTGTTCTCACTTTCTCAAAAATCTCTTCTGGATTATTGTGCCACATAAACAGGAGCCTTACTGAAGCCTCTGCTGCTCCAGAGAGAGGTGGCTTCCGTGGAGAGCTCCTCTTTATCTTGACTCAGGAGGCAGGGTACATCCCCTGCCTTATACTTGCTTACAGTGTGCCAATGGCAAAAAGCTGTCAGGCAGAGCTATATATAGAACAGCCAAGCTCAAGGGGACCTGTTGCTAGGGAGACACAGTGGTTCAGCAGGAAGTACAGGGATGGAGAAAGGCAGGGAACAAAACATACGGTTGAGGCTGGGATAGTGGAGCTCTGCCCATCTCGTAAGGTCTTCGTCAAATTGCCATCTTTTCCTGCCTCTTGCTACAGTAAACGCTCATCCTTTGCAGATTTGCAGGGACCTTCCTTCAAACAGCCATATATATGCACACATCAACAACTCCCAAATTTTCCACCTCCGGAGGGATTGTTCTTCTTTATGTGCTGGACGCTTCGCAGGGCTTCCTGATTTAGACCGAGTGGTCCTGCCACGCATTGGCTTTATTGGAAAGGCATCAGAGGCTGGGCTTGCCTATTCCAACAGAAGCATTTCTGACTGTAAAAATGAGTCAGTGTGGAGGGGGGGAAAAAGCACTGAATGTTATCTACTGATACTGTCTCAGAAGCCTCTTTTGGAAGTCACAAAACGATCTTGTGAGCCAGCTTGAACTAGCCTCAATTGTAGTATCTTCCCAAGCACTTCTTAATAGCCCAAACTGTTCTTGAAAAATAAGGAGTGACGATGTCAAAGGGAAAACCTGGTCCTGTAGAGGGTGCATGTGTTAGTATGACCCTCTTTCACCTTATTCTTTGCTCATGACACAACACAATGGTGGCTAATCCAATCCATTCCAATTGACACACTTCCAAATTTATTTTTAGTTAAGTTTTTACATCCCCTGGGAGTCTGTCCTGATTACAAATTGCTCCCATGTCTCTTTGACCATCGCAATGTGACCCCAGTTCAACATGTGCTCTCTCCACAGAAAAGCACAAGGGCTATTTTCTCTGTACAGCTGCACCTACAGCCCCACCTCTGCTCTACTTGTGGATTTGCCTGCAGCAAAGCTGATGAGATCTGACGACCTTTAGCACTTTCTAGTCTTCTGCCCCTCCCATAATGCAGACATTTCAGCTGGGGGTACCCAAAGGGATAAAATATGAGCTGAGTGTGAAGTTACATATTGGTGAGCAAAGGAAGGATATGAGCATATTATTACACATTTCTACTTTCCCTGCCTAGTGTAACAAATGGGAACAAAAGGTCCATGTGTACTTCTTATTATACTGATCTAAGAATGGTATTGACTGAAATTTAACCACAAGTCAGAGCTACACACTTGATCTTAGCCAAAAGGCTAAGAAGCAATCAATAAGCCAACCCAGGAATTAAATCTGAAGTATTGTACATAATCATGAATGATGGCAAATGAAGGCATTGTACATAATCCAAATTAATACAGGTAAATTAGATGGTAGCTGTCAATTATTTGTATTATTAAAATTAATTAGTATCTTTCTTTTAGTTGAATAATCCAATCAACTAATTAAACCATATTTAATAATATTTTCCTCAACTTGAATGACCTCTTATTTTTTATTTATTTTTATTTATTTTACAAAATTTATATGCCGCCCTTCTCCCCATGGGACTCAGGGCGGCTCACAGCATGTTAAAACAATATACAGAATTTCCCCTTCTAAAAACCAATTAAAATCCAAATATTAGTGGCTGTGACTATTTAAAATCATTAAAAATTATCCCTATTTAAAATTCACCCTAGGTCAGGCCCGCTTGTTGAAAAAGCCATGTCTTGAGGGCGCGGCGGAAGGTTAGGAGATCCGGAATCGTCCGGATCTTGGGGGGTAGTTCGTTCCAGAGGGTGGGGGCACCCACAGAGAAGGCCCTCCCCCTGGGGGTCGCCAGCCGACATTGCTTGGCCGACGGCACCCTGAGGAGGCCCGCTCTGTGGGAGCGTACCGGTCTGT
>NW_015397893.1:6180-7185 GCF_001527695.2 Protobothrops mucrosquamatus
CGCCAAAAGAGCCGCCCGAAGGCCACCGAGGCTAGAATGGCTTGCCCAGGGGCCATTTGGGAGGGCCGTCGGGGCCGCTGGTCCAGTTCTTAAAGGCCACCGCGGCTACCAGAAGGCCCCCAGGTCCGGGAGGGCCGCAGGAAGGCCGTCATGGCCGTCAGAAATATCTTCGCGGCCAGGGGAAACCACCGGCCGCCAAGAAGACCGCCAAGAATATTTCCATGTGATTTTATTAATAATAGTATGGAATTTGTTTGCCACTTCTTCCAAGATGTTTTTCTGACTTTCTAATCTAGCTATCAGCTTTGGGATTTCTTGGTCCTCTTCTATCCATCCTCGAGATAAGCCAAGGATGACAGGTAACTACCACATACAGAGAACAAATAAGCTTAGGAATCACAATTTTTTAAAGAAAGGTTCTTTTTGAGTATTAGGCAAAAAAGATCACTTCTGAGAAATTTTATCAGTAACACACCAGCACCAAAAAGCAAATTCAATAGGTGTTATGAAACATCCAGGTTTGAAAGAGATGATTCTTTCATCTGGTATCCAATCTATTCCAGTTTGCTATTATCAACAGTGATCAGCTAAAAGATTTTGCAGTTCATCTTGCTCTTATCCCACAACACTGCATTCAGAGATACACTGTTTCTGAATATGAACATTCAGTTTAACTACTGAAGTTTATAGTAACTGATATCCCTATTCTGTTTTAGAAGACTCAAGATGTATTAGGACTGAGAATACAAATGGTCCATTTCAAGCTTCAACAATCTTGTCTACTTTCCCAATCTGCAAAGACTAAATAAAGCAGACATGTCCAAAGTCCGGCCCGCGGGCCATTTGCGGCCCGCGGCCCGGTTTAATCCGGCCCTCGAGCAGCCCTCCCTGCTCTATATAAATGCGGCCCTCCCACGGCCCTCCGGCAAGTCCCATGAAAGAGAGAGAGAGAGAGAGAGAGACAGAGGCACTTGCACTTCTGTCTCTCTCTCTCTCTCTCTCTCT
>NW_015397894.1:0-2026 GCF_001527695.2 Protobothrops mucrosquamatus
TCATGATGTAGTAAAAATAAATTTTTTGCTTGCTATGCTAACAGTATATCTTGTATAAAAATAATTTATATTTTGCTAATTTTTTAGATTCCAAGCTCAGCCCTAATTACGTTCCAAAATTATGTTCCAAAACAGAAATAGCAATCTCTTAGCCTGCAACTCATGCTTTAAATAATCTAAATTTGTTTTTACAGTACAGAAAAGTCAAAATATTCTTTTCAGTTGGGCATAAATTTTGCTTTCATAGTTATGATCATGTTGTTTTCCTGGCAAAGACTATAATACGAAAGTAGCCTGCCATTATCTTCCTGTTTCCAGCACTAACTAACATAACCAAGGTTTACCTTCACATATTCAACATGTGACTTTTTCAACCCTGTTTTTTCAGGTTCAGTCAGCATCAGTTAGGTAGTGTCAATGAGTGTCAACTTTTATAAAGCTGCCTTCAAAATTCTACATAAGAAGCAAATTAAAATGCAACTAGCTTTAAAATGGAGATGTTCATGCATGTATCAAGGGTGAAACTTTTGTGACTACGTGCCTTTGCATTTCAACTTGCCTTTAGATTAAGGGGGGAGGTGTTACTTTTAAGTGGATTAGATGGAGAAACAAAACTTATACGATTCAGCTGAAGACCATGAGAGCCTGAAACCTTTTCAAGACTATCATTACAAGTGATGGATTTGAAGCAGACAGTTCCCATAACAAAGTGAATTTGTTTATATGGGCTACATAAGACGTTGGGGGTTTGGCTGGGAAAATTATTGTTTAAGTCTATGTATTGGTGTTGGAACCTCAGAGTTAGTTTTGCTTCAACATTACCATGCAGTGTATTCAATAAACAGTAAGATTTTCAGAGATAGAATGAACCTGGAGTTTTATTTGGATTCTCAAACTGTATGTTGATAGCATGATAATATCATTTTGCAGATTTTTCTTTTTTTTTCTTTTTTCATTCTTTCCTTTATTTTCTTCCAATACAAGTTATTCTTTAAAATAATAATAATAATAATAATAATAATAATAATAATAATAATAATAATAACAACAACAACAACAACAACAACAACAACAACAACATGTAAATTGGGGGGAAACTCTTCAGGTGAATCATCTAAGGAACTACAAAGATAAGTTTAAATACTTTTACTATGTCTAACAATGATTCTTTGCAATAGTGGTGAATGATTTTTTTATCAACTGTTTTCTTGGGATTTTGCCAAACCTGAAATTTAAGGAGGATGTATAAACCCATCCTCAGATTAAAGCTGCAAAGAATTTCAAGGGAAACTAAAAGCAGTTTGGTAAGCAGCATAAATTGTCAGGAAATAATGAGATACTGTTTCTCTTTAGGCGCTATTACATTGTCTTGCCTTTGTAGATACTAATATTTTGATATAGTCTTTTGGTGCAAAGTACTGAAGCTAAACATTCTAATGAGCATAAATGGTGTACAGTGTTTACTGTATAATCAGTATTATGTTTTATGAATGTCAGTTTTAAAATGCACACTAAACACTCTGCATTTTGTTGAAGTAAGTGCTGCACACTTCAATAGGCACAGGAATTAAGAGCTTTTGAAACCATGCATTATTAGAAAACAAGGAAGTGACATTAATTGGTTATTACAAAAAATAAAAAAAAATGCCACCAAAAAATAGTGTTGCTATTTTTCATCATGACATTTGTAGCAAAAGGCTAGTCATTACCAATTGGCATCAATCTGCTTTGTAAAAATGTTTTAAAACTTTTGTTTTTGACTACTAAAGGTTTGGCAGTTGTGTTGTGCTTATCTTGATTTGAAAAGCGCGGGGGGGGGGGGATTAGAAACTTTACTACCTTAAGTCCAGATGTGGAAATTCATCATATATAGAAAGGATAATACTGAGAATGTTTAGTTCTATTAGGCATACAGAAGCAGATGGAAGCTATAGTTTAATTAGCAGTTCTGTGTAGTTTCTCATAACCTCTGCTAGGCAAAATAATGAAGTTTATAGGTAGACTCTGATCATATATTAAAATAAAT
>NW_015397894.1:4812-7185 GCF_001527695.2 Protobothrops mucrosquamatus
TTTTAAAGATTTGCTGTAAATTCCACCACAATTTTATCCAAAAGGCCTTAATAACCTTGCAAGTCCACCACATATGAAAAAAAGTTGCATCTTGTTGTCCACACCTCCAGCACTTGGATTCATAATTCTCATAAATGCGAGACATAGTTGCAGGATCCATGTGCCATCTATAAAACATTTTATAAAAATTCTCACGTAGGTTTTGATACTTTCTTGACAGTATTGAGAATACTACTCAGTGAAGTCTATCAATATCTCATGCATCATATTATAAAAGTGCTTGTGATTTTGTGAACAAAAGTGGGTCTGTCCCCCATTGGGTTCTAGTTATCGAAGTCTACATGACCATGCAAATGCATTTAGATTTGCAAATTAAATGTTAAAAGAACTGTTAAAAATCACACACTGAAAATTGACCAGTAACAGTTCAGATTATAAGGAACACCACATCGACTGAAAGATAATAAATACAGGCTAGAGCATTAGAAAGATAGAATTGCCAATTCAAACCCTTAATTTGTAAACCATAGGAAGAATGTTCTGTTTAAGGGTGAGATATGCTACACATTTTACAGAGTATTTCAGAAGAAATAAAAGAAACTGGGAAACTGTATCCCTATCCAATTGTATAGCTAATATACTTTTCAGTCCAGGGTCTCCTCCTACGGAACAGCTCACCACAGATAGTGCTCATTCTCATGACCTTAAACCTTATAAAAACATGGCTATTGCAGAAGGTCTTTAGGATTTGACTGATGTGAGATTGTCACCATCAGATGTGCTTTTATTATAATGTAACATAAGAGGCTTTATTGTATTTTATTGTTTACATTGGCTACATTGCTGTTGCATTTTTGTAATCTGCTTAGACTCTCTTAAGATTAAAGTGGTCTCAAAATTCCATTAATATATACATTAGATGCTCAGGTTCAAACTAAATCCAAATCTGACTTCTCTGGCTTCAGATGACATAGAAAAAGGCTTTATCTTCCTAAACATCTTAAATCCTTTCTTCTTTATAAGCCCCAAGAATTGGAAAAAAAAAAACCTTGGAACCTAACCAAGAATCCCACAGAGTGTGAATACATTGCAACATATTGCATGCAGGTCAAAAGCCTGTTCAACGACTTATTATAGAAAGCAGCTTTGTAACAGAATTTATTTTAATACTCAGGGTCAGCAAAGACATAGCTCAGGTTTAGTGTGAACCTACAACTTGTCTTTGAATTATCTGTTTTTCATTTTACCTATACATAAATTATTGCTATATAAGTCTATGATAAATAGAAAATGCTACTCTTAGGAGCATGATTGCAAAAAGAGTCATTGATGCTAAGCTTTTGAGCTTCTTGTGATCCTGATGTGGATCTGTATTTAAAAAACTGATTAAAGTCTGGATGAGATTATGCTCACATGTTGGACTGCGGAAATGTTGGATTGAGTGTTGGAGCCCTCACAACTTCTGGAGGCAAGTTGTTCTGCTGATTAATTGTTCTAACTGTCCGGAAATTTCTCCTTAGTTCTAGGTTGATTTTCTCCTTGATTAGTTTCCAGGAGAAATTTCCTGACAGTTAGAACAATCAATCAGTGGAACGACTTGCCTCTAGAAGTTATGGGTGCTCCAACATTGGAGGCTTTTAAGAAGAGATTGGACAAAAAATTGTCCGAAATAGTTTAGGGTTTCCTGCTTGAGTAAAGTGTTGGACTAGAAAACCTCCAAGGTCCCTTCCAACTCTATTATTCTGTTATTCTGAAAGTTATTCAGAACATACAGAGTTAATGGAGGGTTGTAACTATGAAACTATGTAAACTATGTTACACTTATAGTAAGTTCATTTCCAGTTTGGGAAGATAGGAAAAAGAAAATCATCAATAATATGCTGCATTCTAAACTGAAATTGAAAGGTATCATATAGCTTGAAAGTCTATGTTCATAAAATACTTTATTTCATTGCCTGTTCAGCTAAAGATAAATTGTTTAACTAGAGTGGTTTAGCATGGGAGCACTCCAGTAAACCCTGAGAACAGCAGACAGTAGAACTGCATAGTAGAAATAACAAAAGAGAGATGTATACATAATCTTAATTATAATTCTGGATTGGTTTTGTTTTCTTTCATTATACCTATTTCAATGGAAACAATTGAACAGAATTAAATTAGACTAGTTCCCACCGTTTCCCATGAGACAATATAGAGGATATTGTATAGGATACAGGAGGATTTTCTATCTCTTCCAGGGTAATCTGCATTCCATACCTTGCTATTTTTCAGCCTCAGAAAGTCCTATCTATAAGCTGACAGGGAGACAAAGGAAATCTAACAAATTCTATGCCTTCTGAGATGCTGTCAGGGACCAGTATGATGCAACCAGAA
>NW_015397894.1:10492-11631 GCF_001527695.2 Protobothrops mucrosquamatus
CAAATCCCCCTGCAACTCAAACTAACCTGAGCACAACAAAGCCCCCACCCAAACAGAACACTCCCCCAGCCAATCAGAGCACAGCGAACCCCCCATCCAATCAGAGCACAGCCAGGCTCCTTAACCAATCAGAATACACCTCCACCCAATCAGAACACAGCCAAGCTCCCACCCAATCAGCTCCAACCCCACTGGCAGTTAAAAGGAAGAAACAGCTGCGATCACACACCATTCTTAGAAGCACGAAGCTGAAGACACCAGCCTGAAGATGACGAATGTGACTTCGTCGAAACGTCGCCAAGGTACTTTTAATTCTACGCGGGAGAAAACCCGAATAACTAAAGACCTACATAGGGCAATAGGGCTTTGGGCTTTTATCTGTTCTTTGAAGTGTTGGATTTCACTTGCATATGTATGTGCATTACATTTAATCTTTCTTGGCCACATATGTTCTATAAGAGTTCCTTGAAGTACTACTCAGTTGTTGGTTTTAATGTCAGGTAAGTAGAGAGGCATTACATTGGTGATCAGCCACATGAACGTCATGCAGTTTATGTCGATTAACATTAAGTCAAGTAAAATTACTTTAATTCAGTTTTTCAGTTGTCTTTGCTATAGAATACAAGTAGGATACTGTAGATGGCTAATAGCTGTTGCCTATGTCACGTCAGGGCCAAGACCTCTTAAACCATAAAGGGTTTCATAGTCTCCTTTTCAAAATATTGTGATAGTGATCCAGGATAAAACTCAGTTCTTCGATTCAATCTGATCAACATCTCCTTCCTAACAAGGAGAATTAAAAGCTAAATAGAACAGCTTTGTAATTAAAATAGGAATCTTCCAGTATAGGATTTCAGCTAATTTCTATTGCTTGACTATGAATACAACAAAAGGCGTATAAATGTTGATAAATAAATAAATATCACTTAGAAGGAATTTGCTCTGAATTGTATGGGCATCTATAGTAAACTAAAACTCTGGTTTTCATATTCTCAATGTAATGTCTTAAAGATAATATTCTTATTTGTCTGTAACATGAAATATAATTATAGCAGATATTACACAGTGCTCTAGAGATAAGAAATGCAAATACCTTGGGGCAGATTACATCTATAATGCAAGATTTTGTTGCTAATGTC
>NW_015397895.1:0-2140 GCF_001527695.2 Protobothrops mucrosquamatus
GGGACTGTGCTGCTGATCAGAAGTGTTGCCCTTACAGTTGCAACATTCAGTGCATGGACCCCATGCAAGGTAAGAGCACTGAGCCTTAGGCCACTCTGCAGAGTTTGGTAGATCCCAGCATGGACTGGATCCAGGAGGATCTCTCTGGAATCCTTGAGGATTCCACCCTTCTTGGATCTGTCCTTGGGTGAGCCAAGCCGCAAACAGGACAGCCACGAAAGGAGAAGGACCGGGTCTTCTCCAGCCCTTAGAGAGACCAGGCAGTGGAGGCCAGTCCCAGCTCAGAAGGCCGGATGGAGAGCGTGGAAGGAGGGGGAAGTGCTCTCTTAGCCCCAGGAAATGATCTGATTCTGGCTTAGGGAGATTAGGGGGCTCTCTTGTACTGAAGAGGACCCCATCTTCTTTCCCCTTTTCTCTCTTGCAGCAAGGAAGACCCCGATCCTGCCATTTAATTGATATTTCTCAAGAAGGCTTCTCAAAGGCCACGGTGGCTTCACGGGATCCCGCATGCCTGACTCTCTTTCTTTTCACAGGATCCTCTCAGTGATGACTGGGCCTTTCTGCATGGGACCTTCGGCCTTTCCGAATTGTGGCCAGTGTTCCAACTTGACCCAAAGACCCTTCTTCTGTCCTGTGCCATCCTGGAGACCCTCCCCTCAAAAACACTCCTGGGTTTATTTCCTCCTTCTCTGCAATAAAGCATCGGATTCTGGCTTCCCTCTCGGTCTCTGGGGGGTCTTCTTCTGTCTCCCACACACAGACCCTCCCATCCCCCTGGGAGAGCAAGAGGGGCTGAGCCCAGAGCGTCTTTCCAAGGCAGAGTGAAGAAGGAAAGGTCTTGAGCAGGGGGTTGGACTAGAAGATCTCCAAGGTCCCTTCCAACTCTATCAATATAGGTCTTTAGTTATTCGGGTTTTCTCCCGCGTAGAATTAAAAGTACCTTGGCGACGTTTCGACGAAGTCACATTCGTCATCTTCAGGCTGGTGTCTTCAGCTTCGTGCTTCTAAGAGTGGCCCATCTTAGAAGCACGAAGCTGAAGACACCAGCCTGAAGATGACGAATGTGACTTCGTCGAAATGTCGCCAAGGTACTTTTAATTCTACGCGGGAGAAAACCCGAATAACTAAAGACCTACATACAAACACCCGCGAAAACCTCAGAAAACAAATATATATATATATATATATACATATAAAAGGATGGCTGAGATCGAAAGCAGACGATGAGGGGGCTGGAGGCTCAATCGTGCAATGAGCAGTTAATAATAATAATAATAATAATAATAATAATAATAATAATAATAATAATAATAAAAGTTAGAATGGACCTTGGAGGTCATTTAGTCCAACCCCCTGCTCAGGCAGGAAACCCTATACCAGGGGTAGGCCACCGTGGCTCTTTTATGACTGGTGGACTTCAACTCCCAAAATTCCTGAGCCAGCTATGCTGAGGGGAAAGGGAGAGGTTTCCAAGCTGAGCCTCCGTTGATAAAGATCTGAGTTCTCTGCCCCACCTATTTGTCCCATCCAGGAAAAAACTAACCGTTCTGATGTGTTGAGAAAGGTATTTTGGCAGCTCTCCAATTCCCTTGCTTCTCCAACGGGCCTTCTCACTTCCTGAAAACAGGACTTAAATACCCAGCGCTCCAGCCCCAGCGCACATTCCCCCTGAACCAGCACCATGAAGGCTGCGCATGGCCTCCTCCTGCTTCTGGGCCTCCTCTTCCTCTTGACGGAGCTGCCCCCTTCCATGGGACAAAAAGGTAAGGGGAGACACCCCTCCACACACACACACACCGGCTCTTATAACTTTACTCTTTCCCAGGGCTTCATCCTGCTGATCCCGGAGGCTTCATTTCCTTTTCCTGACAGCTCTGCAGATTGCCCAGCCCATGAAGCAAGAGCCATCAGATACAGAACAGAATAACAGAGTTGGAAGGTACCTTGGAGGTCATCTAGTCCAACCCCCTGCTCAGGCAGGAAACCCTATACCATTTCGGACAAATGGCTGTCCAGTCTCTTCTTAAAGACTTCCAGTGTTGGAGCATTCACTGCTTCTGGAGGCAGGTTGTTCCACTGGTTAATTGTTCTGACTGTCAGGAAGTTTCTCCTTAGTTCCAGGTTGCTTCTCTCCTTGATG
>NW_015397895.1:6040-7185 GCF_001527695.2 Protobothrops mucrosquamatus
TGGCAATCAGCATTGGCATTTTCATAAGCAAGTTTTAAAAGTAATTCTGCGCGAGCAGTGATATTAGTAATTTGTCTATCTATAGCCTTTTGTAAATCATCTATAAAATCAGAAAAAGGTTGGTTAGGACCTTGGTGGATTTTTGAGAATGAAGCAGAGGGTATGCCATTTGAATCTTCTGCTTTGTCAAGGGCTCTGAGAACGGCAAGACTAACAAGCAGAAAGACCGCATGTGGAGATCGCATCTGCGCTATAACTGTAGCAAAAGCGCCGGAGCCTGAGATGTGATCTGGAATGATGGCAGCCATGCCCGCAAGTTGAGCAGCGGACTGAGCTTCACGGAGAAAGTCAGACTCCCACACAACATACTGAAAGCCAGTTAAAAGCATCTTCAGAATGTCTCTCCAATCTTGTGGAGTCATGACAAAGGACCCTGTGAGGGCATTAATTAGTCCTTTTGCATACGGGGCTTGAATGCCGTACATAGAAACAGCTGTTTTTAAATCTCTAATCAGTTTTCAAAGGAAGTGGTTCAAATTGAGGCACCAGGGCAGTGCCAGTTGCATTGGGAACAAAATTAACAGGAAAAGCAGAGCATTGGGCAAGTTCATCAGGATCCAAGAGTCTCTGACTCCGGGCTTGAGACATAGCAGCAGCCACAATACCCATAGGAGTGGGGGAGGAAGTAGCAATAGAAAAAGGGGGGAGGGGGGAAGTTGCAGTAGGAGGGATAGGAGGAGCCGAAGCAGACTGTAATACGAATGGGGTAGCCGAGGAACAAAGAGAACCGACAGGAAAGGCCTCTGGTGGATCTTTTTGAGTCATTTTTTGATAAGGCGGAGGTCCTGACAACTCTCCGGGTGGCAGAATGGCATCTGCGAGTCCTTTTTCGTGTAAAATGAGGCATTCAAGGACTATGCGCCATGTGGACAGAATTTTTGCAGGGGCTCTTGGACTCTCATGGAAATAGGTACCCAATTTTTTCCATGTAGTCACTTTGAGCGAGCCCTTTTCCGGATATGCCGGACATTGTTTCCAAATATAGGACAATAATTCAATAAGGTCAGATTTTGCCAAAATAGGGAGTAATTTTCCATTGTTTTTTAATATAATAATTGAGGACTTGGTTAGTTCTCTAAGTTCTT
>NW_015397896.1:0-3525 GCF_001527695.2 Protobothrops mucrosquamatus
CTGAAAAGACATTTCCTCAAAACAACAGAATTGACCTGTTAAGAAGGAAAGGAATATCTTTTTAATTCACTTCTAGAAGATGATCCTCTATATAGACCTACTTGGGAAAAGTGCCATATACTAGCCAGAATAATCAGGGGAACAACTGCCTTTGATGAGGACAAGGGGCTTCCAACTACCAAAGGAGTATGAGGTTGTTTTTTTTCTATATTTATCTTCTACTGAATTTTGCCATGTCTTGTTTTGTTGCCTTGTCTATGGATATTTCTTGTCTATGTGTCTTTATATTTTGGAGTTAAAATTATTCTTTTGCTACGCTTTCCTTAATAAACTCTTTCAAAGTTTCCCTCATGTGTGCATATACTTCTTTCAAATCCATGGGTCCAAGTTATAGTGTGGCAAAATGCCTGTTTAGGAGCAGGGGATCGATTTGATATATTTTTTTCACATGGGGCAAAAATGAGCAAAATACACTTGTTTTTCTGCCTACAAGTGAGAAACCCAACTTTACCAGTGAGCCCTATGGCATAATTCAACAATTAGGGTATACTGTAAGTGTTTCTCCTCTGCCTTAGAGTTAGTGAGATATTTGCTATTTTAAGTGAACAAATGGTGAGAGAGAAGATGAGTGAACATTTGCTTTTTTATATATCTATAGGCTGGCTCTGCAGGAAAAGGAACAGCTCTGGATATGAATTCAGATGTTGATCTGGTTACCTTCCTCAGCTGCTTCTCCAGCTTCCAGGATCAAGCAGAGCAGCGTGAACGTGTGATCAAGGACATTGAAAAGAATTTGAAGAAGCATATCCAGACGATTGCTTTCAAAGTTGATATCTTGTCACCGAGGCAGAAGGGAACTCCTCCACGTTCACTCTCAGTCGTCATCCAGGCAAAAAAGAAGACGGAGTCGGTAGAGGTGGACATCCTCCCAGCATATGATGCTTTAGGTGAGAAGCTAGTCACAAGCTTTCTTATTAATTCTGCTATTAGCAAACATAGGAACCATCAGCATGACTATATAGAGAACCATCATGGGTCTTTATATTCTGCATGTATCAGGAGGCCCTTCAGTGGAAACCTCTGCTTATCACCTCATAGTCAGACAGCAACAATGAGGTTTACATGGGATTATCCTAGGAAACTCAAAATTTCAACTGGTCTAAAATGTTATGAATTGATTACTAATGGCAGGAAATAGGTTTTGCAATGTCTGAGATATGCTGAGATGACTCCCTTGGCTACCAATATGCTTCCAAGCCTAATCCAAGATCCTGCTTTTAAAGCCATACATGATTTTGCTCTTTGTTGCTGCTGGATCATCTGTCCCAGGTAGAATCAACCTGCTCTAACTATGTAAAGTATCTAGGGTACTTTTTGAATGCTTCTTGGTGCCTTCATGCCTTCTTGGTAGCAGTCCAAATATTATTGAATACCTTGCACCAGTGGCGTAGCGTGGGTTGTCAGCACCCGGGGCAAGGCAAGTAATTTGCGCCCCCCCTTCCACAGTGGGCGGCGACCCGGCGGCTCGGATCGGATTCGCACAGCCAGCACTGCAGAGTGAGTGAGTGAGCCAGGCAGGGGCAGAGAGCTGCGAGTGCGAGCGCCCCCCCAGATGTTGCGCCCGGTGCGGCCGGCCCCCCCTGCACCCCCCACGCTACGCCACTGCCTTGCACCCAAGATAGAGGAGCCCTCACTTTGCTGGCATTTCATAAAACAGTTGAGACATTCTATTTTAATACCATAGAGAGCCAGGGAGACAATTGTGAAGCAAATATTAAGAAAATAGTATGTAACCAAAGATGACAGAAGCATTCCTTAAGTTCTGGAAAGAAAGATAATATTAAGAAGAGATTCTGGATAGTTCCTCCTGAGTCCCTAGGGCAGGCATGTCAAACTCGCGATGTCATGTGACGTCGCGCAACATATCAGGCTGATTTTGCCATTGCCGGCAATGGGGTGGGCGTGGCTTCCATGTGACGCGTCCGGCCCGTGGGCTGGCAGTTTAACACCCCTGCCCTAGGGTATAAAAGAGAGGGATAAGAAGCATTGGGCTTGCAAGATTCTGTTATTCTAGCCTATCTCAATTAAGTGTAATGTTGGTTTCCATGTGGAATCTGTTCTGTGAACTTGTCTTTTTTGAAGGTTTGACATCAGTCTTGCAAATCTCACTGTGCTTCAGGGAGGAATTATCAGAGTGAAAATAATAATAATAATAATAATAATAATAATAATAATAATAATAATAATAATAATAATAATAATAATAATAATAATAATAATAATAATAATAATAAAGTTGGAAGAGACCTTGGAGGTCATTGAGTCCAACCCCCTGCTCTGGCAGGAAACCCTATACCATTTTGGACAAATGGCACTCACCGCTTCTGGAGGCAGGTTGTTCCATTGGTTAATTGTTCTGTCAGGAAGTTTCTCCTTAGTTCTAGGTTACTTCTCTCCTTGATCAGTTTCCACCCGTTGCTTCTTGTCCTGCCTTCAGGCGCCTTGGAGAATAGCTTGACTCCCTCTTCTTTGTGGCAGCCCCTGAGATATTGGAACACTGCTATCATGTCCCCCCTCGTCCTTCTCTTCGTTAAACTAGACATACCCAATTCCAGCAACCATTCCTTATATGTTTTAGCCTCCAGTCCCCTAATCATCTTAGTTGCTCTTCTCTGTACTCTTTCTAGAGTCTCAGCATCTTTTTTACATCGTGGTGACCAAAACTGGATGCAGTATTCCAAGTGTGGCCTTACCAAGGCATTGTAAAGTGGTATTAATACTTCATGTGATCTTGATTCCCTCTGTTAATGCAGCCCAGCACTGTGTTGGCTTTTTTGGCAGCTGCAGCACACTGCTGGCTCATATTTAAGTGATTGTCCACTAGGACTCCGAGATACCTCTCACAGTTGCTACTATTGAGCAAGGTACCCCCTATACTATACCTGTACATTTGGTTTTTCTTGCCTAAATGTAGAACCTTACTTTTTTCACCATTGAATTTCATTTTGTTAGATAGCGCCCAGTGTTCAAGTCTGTCCAGGTCCTCCTGTATCTTAGGCCTGTCTTCTGGAGTTTTGGCTATTCCTGCCAGCTTGGTGTCATCCACAAATTTGATGAGTTCCCCATCTATCCCCTCGTCCAAATCATTAATGAAGATGTTGAAGAGCACTGGGCCTAGAACAAAACCCTGGGGCACCCCACTACACACTTCCCTCCATGTAGATGCAGTTCCATTGAGGACCACACGCTGAGTATGGCCGGTCAGCCAGCTACGAATCCATCTGGTGGTGATGCTATCTAACCCACATTTTTCTATCTTATCGAGCAGTAGGTTGTGATCTACTTTATCAAATGCCTTACTGAAGTCCAAGTAAATTATATCCACAGCATTCCTCTGATCCACTAATTTTGTCACTTGGTCAAAGAATGCAATAAGGTTTGTCTGGCATGATCTGTTTTTGACAAACCCATGTTGGCTTTTAGTAGTGATTTTGTTTGCCTCTAGGTGTTCGCTGATTCGTTGTT
>NW_015397896.1:5311-7184 GCF_001527695.2 Protobothrops mucrosquamatus
TTACCATTTATGCCTGGGAAGAAGGAACAAAAGAAGCAGAGCAATTCAACATGGCAGAAGGATTTTGCACAGTGATGAAACTGATCATTCACTACCAAGACCTCTGCTTCTATTGGACTAAATATTACAGTCTTAAGGCTCCCAGAATTGGGCTCCATGTGAAAGGAAAATTGAGGGAGTCACGGTAAGGATATTATTTTTTTCTTTCTTTTTTTTTAATTTTTTTAATTCATTTTCCAGCTTTACATTTAAATATTTGAAAAGCAACGTGGCAGCTGGATTGATTCATAATTCAATAACATACAAATTTCTTTAGTACAGATCACAAACTATTATATTAAATATTTCCTCTCTTTTCCCCTTAGTATTTACTGTCTCACATTTAAATTAGTACAATTCTTATTATATCAATTTAATAAAATAACTTTCTTATATTTATCAATACTTTTTAGTTTATACATATCTTAGTCATTTTAACATTCAATCTTTTTAGACAATCAATGTCCTAAGTTTTTCCCAATTTTTAGTTTCCCATTAATATTTAAATTCAACGTTTAGTATTGATAGTTTCCAAGTTTTAAATAACCCCAATTTCCTTTATCATAATTCATCCCAAGATCTTACATCAGCTGGTTAATAATACAATATAATATTCTTATTTTCTAGTAATTTCCAAATATCTTAAATTTAATAACCAAAATGTCTCTTATTTCAACATTTAATGCTTCCTCTTTTTTCTCTCAATCTCTACTATCTCATATTTAAGCTAGTAATTTTTCTTATTACCACTAAATAAAAACATATTTGTTACATTCATCAATACATTTTTAGTTTATATATATTTTAATTTCCCTTATATTCAATATTCAAATTTAACTATTAATGTTTATATTTCCAAGTCTTGAATGACCAGAGTATCCTTTAACTCAACTCATAACAATTTCTAATATTCAAGTACACATCTTATCTATTTGAGAATATTCTATTTTAATTCTCACTAGTAAGTCAAAATCCCAATTTTCTTCAGTCTTATTCTAGCTTTCTTTCTTTGCCAAATTGTCTTCCATGTCCGTGCTTTTGAGTCATCAAATAGATCTCTCTGTGTTGTTATGTATGTTGTTTGACGTAGAAAAAAACCATCTGATCGCCATTTTTTGAGAGGACTAACAAATTGTCTCTCTATTTTTCCATCTTGATTTAGTTGTCTTAAACTGTTTATCTTCTCTTCAGTCTGTTGTTCTTTTTTTTTTCAAGTATAGAATTTTTATTGTTTTCATCATAAAAAAAACATCACAAATATTTCACAATGCTATAAAGAGAACCCCACCCCCCACCCACCCACCCCCCGGACTTCCCAAACCTAATCCCAGGATACTATTCAGATATAAGTAAACTAATATTAATATCCCTAACTCCACAAAGTATATTATTCTACATGAGTAGGTGAAATATATAGAAAAAAGAACAAGTTAACTAGAAACCTAAATTATATTCCACCATTCTATGCTTCTTTTGAATATAAACAATCCATCTTCTCCATATTAATAAAAATTGTTCATTTGAATGATTCTTCAGATAAGCCGAGATCTTTGCCATTTCAGCAAGGTACGAAACCTTCAATCTCCAGTCCTCCATTGTAGGTAAAATTTTACTCTTCCAATTTTGAGCTATCAACAAACGGGCAGCAGTTAAACAATACAGCATCAAGTTCGTTTCTTTTACATCCAAATTTTGTGTGATACCTAGGAGAAATAACTGAGGCAAAAAAATAATTCTTCTTTTAAAAATTTGCTGTAAATTCCACCACAATTTTATCCAAAAGGCCTTAATAACCTTGCAAGTCCACCACATATGAAAAAAAGTTGCATCTTGT
>NW_015397896.1:11867-13532 GCF_001527695.2 Protobothrops mucrosquamatus
AAAAAAAAAAAGGTTCAATCAATCAGTCAATTTCAACTTCTTGCAGGGAAAAAAAAGATCTTGCAAAGTTGGAATTGATTGATTGAACTTTTTAGTCCCATCCAGTCTGCTGTTACCACCGCAGCCACACCCAGACAATGGGCCACACCCACCCAGCACCCGACGATGCATAAGTGGGTTTTGGGTTGCAGTTTGGGCACTCGGTCTCTAAAAGGTTCGCCATCACTGGCCTAAACAGTAGCTTTCTATCAGTCAGGTTCAAGAGAAGTTCTTCAGGGTTATTCCTGCTTGCTTCCAGGTGGGGAATGAGATGTGAAGCAAAGCCATGCATTTGAGAGGCATCTGCAACTTTACAACCAAAGTTTAACCAATGTTCTGTTCAGTGTTTGAGGGGGAAATGGCAAATAAGTAAAGGAATAATCATTACTTTAGATTTTTCCTTTAGAAAAATCAGGTAAATAATCCATTCTGGAGTTATTTTTCCCTCTGTAAGAAAAGAAACACAAAACATAGTTGTCAACGCTGCTAATATTGGATGTTTTTGCTTTGAATCTAGTGTGTGAACTAAGGTTATTGAAATAAGAGATGATAAGAATTGGTGGGCTGGAGAACTGGAGGGAAAGCCTGCATTTCAAACTAATTGGAGAATGTGATTTATGACTGCTAATTGGAGGAGGGAATTGTGCTTTGATACTATGTGCTCAGGGGAGGGGAATCCAGTTTTTGGCTTCGATTGTGTTAGTGCTGATGCTGTGTTTCTCAAATAAAGATTCTTTAAGGTAAACAATGCCTCGAAGTTCTTTGAAGAGTTACATTAAGTTTTGTTTGTACGTTGACACCATGCTTCTCAATCTTACCACTTTTAACATATATGTTACAAATATCAATTTAAAGTTAAAAGAGTTTGGGGAGGAAGGAAGGGGAGAGTAGAGGAGGGAAAATTTTAAAGGTATCAAAGGAATGCAGTTCCCTCCTCCAATTAGTTTGAAATGCAGGCTTTCCCTCCAGTTCTCCAGATTCAGTATTATTATGTCTAGCTAAACTCTCATGTACATTCCTCCCCCCAGCATCATCTAACTCTAACTCTAAGAGTAAAACATAAGAAGAAAATGTTGCCAAAACAAAAACATCCAATATTAGCAGCGTTGACAACTGTGTTTTGTGTTTCTTTTCTTACAGAGGGAAAAATAACTCCAGAATGGATTATTTACCTGATTTTTCTAAAGGAAAAATCTAAAGTAATGATTATTCCTTTACTTATTTGCCATTTCCCCCTCAAACACTGAACAGAACATTGGTTAAACTTTGGTTGTAAAGTTGCAGATGCCTCTCAAATGCATGGCTTTGCTTCACATCTCATTCCCCACCTGGAAGCAAGCAGGAATAACCCTGAAGAACTTCTCTTGAACCTGACTGATAGAAAGCTACTGTTTAGGCCAGTGATGGCGAACCTTTTAGAGACCGAGTGCCCAAACTGCAACCCAAAACCCACTTATGCATCGTCGGGTGCTGGGTGGGTGTGGCCCATTGTCTGGGTGTGGCTGCGGTGGTAACAGCAGACTGGATGGGACTAAAAAGTTCAATCAATCAATTCCAACTTTGCAAGATCTTTTTTTTCCCTGCAAGAAGTTGAAATTGACTGATTGATTGAACCTTTTTTTTTTT
>NW_015397897.1:0-1743 GCF_001527695.2 Protobothrops mucrosquamatus
CCCACAATGACATTTATATGATTTCTCTCCTGTGTGAGTCCTCTGATGGTTCACCAGGGCAGATTTCGAAGAGAAATGTTTCCCACAATCTGAACACTCATAGGGTTTTTCTCCTGTGTGAGTCCTCTGGTGTGTCACCAGGCTGGAATTCCGACTGAAACTTTTCCCACACTCTGGACACTCATAGAGTTTCTCTCCCATGTGAGTCCTCTGGTGTTCCACAAGGTAGGAATTCTGACTAAAACTTTTCCCACAATGACATTTATATGGTTTCTCTCCTGTGTGAGTCCTCTGATGGTTCACCAGGGCAGATTTCCAAGAGAAATCTTTCCCACAATCTGGACACTCATATGGCTTCTCTCCTCTGTGAGTCCTCTGGTGTGTCACCAGGTTGGAATTCTGACTGAAACTTTTCCCACACTGCGGACACTCATATGGCTTCTCTCCTGTGTGAGTCCTCTGGTGTATCATTAGGAGGGAATTCCAACTGAAACGTTTCCCACAATCTGGGCACTCATATGGTTTCTGTCCTGCATGAGTCCTCTTGTGTCTTACCATATTAGTGTGCATGCTAAATCTTTGTCACATTGGGTTGTCTGGTAGAGCATCTCTCCAGTATGGGTCCTTCCATGAACCATAAGGGAACTACTCTGAGTAAAGTTTTTGCCGCACTCCAAACATTTGTATCATTTTCACTGGGTAGATCATCTCCTGCATAATCAGCTGTGATCCGCAACCTCTATTTTTACCACATTAGGTAGTCTGAGGGGTTTTTTCAACACTGATATCCTTGAATTCTTGAGGAGGCCAAAAATGTTTCTGATCTCTTACTTGGAGGTTCTTTGAGTCAAGTCAAGGCTTCCTGAAAGGGTTTAATTAATGCCTGTCCATTTTGGCTATCCCAGGGACCTTTTCCTTCCCACTGACTTCCAGTTATGTCCACTTTTTAAAAAATTTTGATATTATCCCTCCTTGACTTCTTACGTCATGTTCCCTTGAGTTGCACATGCTCTATTTTTTCCAGCTCAAAACTTTGTTCTTGTTATTCTCTCCCTTGTCTCTCACCAGGTGAGACAGGAGAAGAGTTTTCAAACTTTCTGGAGGAAGGAGAAAAGGTTTTGATTGATGCTTTGTCTTGCATTTTAATGCTGCTTTTCATTCTCTGTGGTCCAGAGTGTTCTTCTTGGCATCCTCTTTGTCTGTAAGATTCATATTAACGGGTCAGTTTCATTATTGTTTAACAAATATTTGCAAGACAAGGGAAAGCAGCAAAAAGAAAACCCTTACATTAGCATGAAAATATCAAAATTCTAGTATAACATTATTTATGATTCATTTGGCAGATAGAAGACAGCAAAATCAAAATTCAAATATTAATTCAATTATAAAATTCTTTTGGCTTGGATAGACCAAACATATATGAACACACATACCCAAGATTTATGTATGTCTGACCTAAGATTTATGTATGTCTATGTGCATACGAGTCCGTACATCAGTTAGAACAGAGCTGGAAGGGACCTTATAGATCTTCTAACTCAACTCCCTGCTCAAGCCGGAGACCCTATACCATTTAAGACAAGTGGCTGCTCAGTCTCTTCTTAAAAACCTCCACCGATGAAGCACCTATAACTTCTGGAGGCAACATCACCACCAAATGCATCCGTAGCTGGCTGGCAAAACGTACTCAACGAGTAGTCCTCAAGGGCACTACATCCACATGGAGAGAAGTAAGCAGTGGGG
>NW_015397897.1:5589-7183 GCF_001527695.2 Protobothrops mucrosquamatus
TAAAGGGTTAGTTTCATTATTGTTTAACAAATGAGTACAGGAAGTGTGAAAGCAGCAAAAAAACAACATATATTACCATGAAAACATCAAAATTCTAGTTTAACCTCTAACTGTCAATGCTGCTATCACAGGATGTTTCCGCTCTGACAACTGATGAAAATGCAGCCATTTTCTCTATTCCTTTAACATGCTTTTTTTTACTTTAGAAATTAGGGGCAGCAGAGAGGGGGGGGATTGGAATGTAAGCTCAGCTAGCCATAAGAATAACACTGCTGTGGAAATAAAAGGACAAGTTGAAAACGTTTTGGAGGGCTGTGGAGCTGAGGAGAAAGCCGTGCTTTAAGCTAATTGGGGAATGTGATTTATGACAGTTAATTGGGGTGGGAGTTGTACTTTGTTACTTTGTATCTGGGGAAGAGTTTTTGGGTTCAACCATGTACGGCTGATACTTTGTATTCCTAATAAATGTACTTTAAGGAAGAATTTTGCCTCAAGGTTCTTTTCATGGGCTTCATCTATCGAAACCATGACATAAACATTATTATTTATGATTGACTTGGCATATAGAAGACTAGCAAAATTCAAGTTAAAATATTGATTCGTTTATAAAATTCACACATATACGCCCACAAAAATAAACACCTAAGAATTTAGAAATTTCTTCGTCCATGTCTACGTATATCAATCAGAATAGAGCTGGAAAGGACATTGTAGGAATTGTAGCCCAAGCACCTGCTCAAGCAGGAGACCCCGTATCATTTCAGACAAGTGGCTGCTCAGTCTCTTTTTAAAAACCTCCAGCGATGAAGCACCCATATCTAGAGGGAAACTGTTCCACTGGTTAAATTGTTCTCACTGTTAGGAAATTTCTCTTTACTTCCAGGTTGCTTCTCTCCTTGATTCCTTTCCACCCATTGTTCCTTATGTCGCCTTCTGCTGCTTTGGAAAACAAGTTGACTCCCTCTTCTTTGCGGCAGCCTCTCAAATATTGGAACGTTGGAATGCTGCTATCGTGTCATCTCCCATCTCCCAGCAGAAAATCACAGGCAGAAGTTTTAATCATGCAGCATAAGTGCAAAAACATTTGGAAATAGAAGGAACATGCAGCAGCAGCAGCCGACATGTTTCAGCCTTGTTGCTCGCTCTGCTTTTACACCGTGGAGGAAAGCAGGCAAATCTACTTGCTCCCCCTCTCCTCCGACCTGCCCCCCCACTCACCTTCCAGCTGCTGCTTCGTCCCTGGGAAGAGCACGAGAGCCGCTCTACATCTCTCCATCCTCTCGTGGATGACTCGGAAGAGGAAGTTCCACAGCCCTCGTCCTCTCGACGTCCTTTCTAGCAATACTCGATGGTTTTCACTCCGTTTGACCTTAGCTGCTCTCCCTCGAGTTGGAGGTCGGAACTGAGCCAGCAGCGATGCTGATTATGTTGACGGTTTCCAGGCGCTGTCGTTGTGTTAGAGCGCCACCTAGTGACGCGAGCCTGAAAATACACTCATTCTTTCTCCGGCGTTTCTAAGATGTTTTAATGAAGAGGCGTTTTCCATTCTTAGCCACCACGTCCATCACTTTTCTCCAGGACGATCTAGCCCTCG
>NW_015397898.1:0-7183 GCF_001527695.2 Protobothrops mucrosquamatus
GAAATGGATGTTCATTTGGAAACAGTACATACTATTAGTATTTATCACTATAATGCAATACAGCATTAATAATTAAACAAACATATAACAGATACTCCTTGACTTATGACTGCTCACTTAGTGACTGTTCAAAGTTATAATGGATCCCCTAAAAATCTATTTATGACCGTAGTAGTGATAGAATCTTGGGGCAGAGTCATAAGAGGAATCAGCCTAGAATCTCTACATTGTCACAAATGAACCACCTCCTCTGGAATTCCACTGATTCTTATCTAATGCCAAATAATGCTAATCATTAATTTAGTAGCTTCCTATACATAGGTATCACTAGTAACAAATCAATTTAATTGGAACATCACAAACTGTCCTGATGTTTCACACCTGACAATAACCCAGATTCAAAATTCTGACAAGTGCCTCCCCATGGTCATGTGATCGCATTTTGGATTCTTGGCAACCAGTCCACATTTACGATCGTTTGCAATGTCCCACAGCATTTACTTCTGGTTTCCAGCAAAAACATCCATTATGGACAATGGTTTCATTTAATGATTGCCATAAAAAAGATCATAAAATTTCATCTGTCACGTGGATGCCTTGACTTAAGACTGTTGTGACATATGACAGAAATTCTGGACTCCTTTATGGTTGTAAGTCAAGGACTACTTGTATATCAGTTTTCCCCATTTCCAAAAGAAGAGGGATATAGTGGTATAGGACTAAAAAGAAAAAAATAATGTGCCAAGGAAGGGATGACATTATCTCTAAAGCTTGTTACTTGCACAATTTGTAATCTGCAGGACTCCTAAAATACTAAAATCCAAGTATACAAAAAACATTTGGTGAGACCTGCTTTCTAATCGGATCTGATAACCAATAGTCTGACCAATCTTCTCTCTTCTTTCAGCAGCAACTCTTTCAGCCACAGCAATTGCTGCTAACCGTCTTGGTTGAGTGCAAAATATGCGACATGGTATGCCATTTTTGTAACAGTCGTCAAGTAGAAATTGAGGTATCTGAACATAAAATATAAGTGTAATTAGAAAAAAAATCAGTTAACTAGACCAGTGGTTCTCAACCTTTTTAATGCCGCGACCCCCAACCGGTCATAAGTCGAGGACTAAACCGGTCGTAAGTCGAGGACTACCCAACCGGTCGTAAGTTGAGGACTTTCCCTGCCCGGGAGCGCTGCGCATGCGTGGTTCCGCCCCCTGCGCCGGCCGAGGCGTAGCTGGCAAGCAGCAGAGACGGAGCAGGCCGACCACCAGCTGGCCCAACTCAAGGGAGGTAAGGCACCCGCCGGAAAAGGGGAAAAAAATGGCGGACAGCCTTGCTTGGCGACCCCCGTGAAATGGTCGATCGACCCCAAATGGGGTCGCAACTCATAGGTTGAGAACCGCTGAACTAAACATACAAATCCCACATCACATGACATTACCGTCTGAAACTGGCTGATTTTAAAATATTAAAACTATTTAATCTATTAGGACAGCTTTTCCATATTTCTAATTTTTCTTATATATAACATACCTGAGTAGTTTTTCCAGATCCAGTTTCCCCCACAATCAAAATTACTTTATTTTCTTTAATAATTCTAACAATTTCATCTTGCTTTTCATAAACTGGTAGAGACTGCCGAAATGAATCAAATTCTGATTCTCCTCGTTTCACTGGGATCTGAGGGATGCCACTGTTAAGACGCCCGCTTGTTTTACTCATTTCTCTATTCTCTAGGGGAAAAAATATAAGGATTATGCTAAGCTGAAAATCTATCTATTCTAACATGCCATAAATAAGCCATTTGGTTATAGAAATTGAATATCACACAACACAAAACACTGTGGAACATAATTGTGAATAAACAGGAATTGCTCAGCCTGAGAATAAACACACATTCCATTTATTCACAATGGATAGAGAACAGCTATACTTTATTTACATTTTCATTCTGAAAACCTGAGGCAAATCAAAGATCAAAGTACTAAATAGATTAGTGATTACACAATAACAGCCAGAACTAATATAACCTGTCTTGCAGCTCCCAGGTGAAAGCTTTAGAGGACTACTCTCATCGCTTCAGAGATGAATTGTTTCCTGTGTGGCCACCAAACTACCTGGTCTGAGAGAAGTTTGGATTATTTAAGATTTTAGAACAGAAGGGAATTCAGTATGTTGCTCCAAAACATAGGAAAACTGTAGATTTAAACCTTTTTTTAGTATTGTAAAGATTATGAGATTAAAACAGCTAAGCTCAGGCCTACCATGAGGCAGAAGTAAAACATACAGCTATTTTTGGGGGTACAAAAAGAGTTTAAAATGGTCTTTAAACTACAATAGTAGGAAAAAATCAAGAATGTTTCTGAGGAATCAAAGAGCAGGCTGGTCTGCTCCTCAGATTTCTTCAGAATCTCATCTGTATGGCCCCGGCTCCTCAAAGTAAAATTTAAGAAATATGGAATCTGTACTGAACTCCTACTTGAACAATGTCAAATTCCACCTAATGTCCATTCTTAATGAAGTTATTTCTGTAACTCTTATTGTTACTTACTACTGAAAATATGGGTCTGAATCCTGAGTTTTGCTTAGAACTCATTAAAGGGAAAGGGAAGCGTTCTACCAAATCTCTCCTTTTTTCTTCTTTAGTGGTTTAGAGAATTCTTAAAAAAAACAAAAACACCCAGATAGTAGTATTGGGGAAATAGTGAATCAGCACCATCAACATAGGTTGAACTTACACTCATTAGGATAGCAATCGTTACCTTTATAAAAATCTCAGATTGTAATGGTAACATTTTCTAAGCATATCTTTCAGGAATATATTTTCCTGCCATAATATACTGCAGTTTTTCAGGGTATACTCAACCTACCAGCTTCAACAGCAAATACATTTCCCCTCTCTGTCTTTGGTAGAAGTTCTGTGCGTTCTTTATTAGTTACAGGAAATCTTTGAACTAAACTTCTAATAGCATGCTTTGTGTTTGGAATCAAACTACAAGTCATCACTGTATGTGCCAATTCGGATCCATCTTTTTTCTTCACAGTTAGGTATCTGCTCGCTCCTTTCCTGTAATATGGACGCATTGTTGTATTTATCACCAGGAATGATCTTTATACATTCACATTAATCAGAATATCTAGACATAAAATAATTATCTCAAAGAATATTAAAATATGCTAGGTTTCTGTTTAGTTTGCTCTCTATAACAGTTCATTATTTCTGAATTATCAATGCATAGATCAGCTACTATGAAATACAATCAAACACAACACGGTTGAATACAGCAAATCCCTACTGTCTTTTAAATGCTTAGTATACATTTCAATGAATAGGATTTAAAATATATAGAACTGAGTTTGTTTCTATGAAAGGCTTTTTATACTGTAAGCTGAAATGTTAATCATTCTAAACACATACTTTTTAAAGCATTAATAACTTTTTAGGAACATCTAAGATTTTACTAATGAGAATCATAAGAGTAAAAGTAAAGTCTGCTTTCAATGAGCTTGAATCTTGGTATCTTCATTGATACATCCATGCGGTCTTCTTGATATAAGTTTTTTCACTGCTGACTTCTGGAATGTTTTTAACTTCCCAGTCTAGTTTACAGTGCTTAGTGATCTTCCATTTCAACATTAATTAGGGCGATCATAGTTATCTTCCATACTCAGTCAGATGCTGCCATCTACTGAGATCATGGGTGAGTACCACAATTATTTATAACTAAAGAAACTTCATTGTGATTATTCAAAGAATTATATATAGTTTTAGCCTCTGATAAAGATTCCCAGAATAAAACACAGTAAGAATTTTTACATAGTCAATGACCAGAAAACCTACAGTTAAATCCTAACAATATTTAGAAGTCCAGCTCATTTCAATGCATTTTACTTCTAACATCTACAGAATTTATGTCTTAAATACACTATTCTAAATCTAAGAATAGTCATTTTTTTTAAAAAAATTAACATAATAAAATAGTATAAAATCTAAATGAATATATTTATTGCAGCAACACAGGATAAATTGATAGCCGGTGTTATCTGGCTATCAATTCAATCTAAACATGGAATTATGAACAAGCACTTGAAAGCAATACAGTAACTATATGTAACACTATTTAAAACAGAAGCACACCAAACTCATGAAGAACATCAAAATATTTCAGAAGCTTAAAACTACAATTGTATCAGAAATATTAATTCTGAATGATCCACATTGACTCGCAATACATGGAAGCTGCTTATTTTATATCAACTTACCCTTTGCTTTTAGAAATCAAACCAAGAGATTGACTTAGTCGATGAATAAAAGCTCTCTCAGTGCTGGTCAATGATGAAGGAAAATCCATTTCTACAGGAGAAAATTACAATGGGAATATTCATTGGGATTATTTTCGTTCATAAAAAGGAACAAATACTTCTCAAAGATGAGAAAGGAGTCTCCTTGGAAAAATTCCATTGAATCCCATGGAGCTTATTTCAGAATAGAACACACAGAATTATATCACGTCAATTAACAAATTTGATTAGTAATACACTGGGGAGAAAGTAAACTATTGACTGCTAAATGTGTAAATTACTTTTATTTTACATGGCATTTAAATAAATGGACTAATGAATCTATGAAAAATATTATACCAGAGAAGTATATAAATTCTTAACCAAGAAATGCTTGGTACTCAGGGCCTGGTAAACTTCCTGGTTTCTTTATGATCACGCTCGCTTGTTACCTTTTCAAGGTATGTGGGACAGCACAATTGGAAACATGCCTTATTTATCTGCAGCTTGGTCTTGCTGTTTACACCCGAACACACACAAACAATAGCAAATATCAAAGCCAAATGATTCAACTCAGATGATCTTCCCTTAGTATACCCCGGATATAAAACTGCAGAAAAATCTTTTATTTCTGAATGTCTGAAAATATTATCAGTACGGGCAACTGTGTTTTAAAGAATCTGATTAAAAGTATTTTAAAAGAGTTTGATGGAGTGGGAGAAAACTGCCTTGTAAGTTGCAAGAGAATGAAAGACCTTAGGTAACTAATAGATAAAAGAAGACTGAATGCTGTCCTTGAGAAATGCTGTCTATTGATGCTGCTATATTATTTCTGCAGCAATAACTACAATCAGCAACCCAGACATCTGTACTTTTCCTAGAGTAACTAATGCAGGGGAGGTAAGGTTGGCCTCCTTTACACAACAGAAATATATCTCTCTTGACCTCAAGGGTAAAAAAAAATATGCAGGCAGTTGTTCACCAGCAATTGATTATTCCCATTAAGCCTTCCTTAGGGATCTCCTCCAGTTGTGTTGAACAACAACTCTCATTGCTTGTCGGATGCACTGGGAGAGCGCTTCTAGCTCGATCCACAGTAAGAACCAACGGGAAGGACCACTTCATTTGCAAACCTTTTAACACTGGATTAGCTTGTCTCGGGGGGCTGCCCTGGTTCAAGGCAGGGACGACCCCATCAACTGTGGGTCTCCTCCAGGATAAGGAGCCTTTACCTCGTTGGTCCCCATACCGAAACCGCTCCAGAGCGATATTCACAGAGATTTTCACTTCTTCGTCAATACGAATATCCTTCAGCCCCTTGGTGCGACCACCGCCGGAGCAGGAGGAGGAGGAAGCGGCGGCGGAGGCGGTAGAGGGGCCTCCACTTGTGGACCCGCTCCCCGAGGGCCGAGGCGAGATGCTATTAGGCCGGGACATCTCCTAGCGCCGCCTAGGAGCTCCAGCTCGCCGCCGCCATTAGAAGCCGGGTCGGGCCGCGCCAGGCCCGAAATACCCCGAAACTCCGTCGGAAAACTGAAAAGAGCAGCGCAAGGGGCGGAGTTTTCGGCTGCGCGGAGTGACGTCACAGCCTCCCAGGCGGGAAAGGGATGGCAGAAAGAGAAGAAGCCGGCTTATGCGCTTGGCGCTGAGGAGGGGAGGTCGCTTCTCAACATTAGGCACGACGCTGTTGCGAGTCAAATACGATTCGATTTACCGAGGGTGGCTGTTTTATGGGTCGGTGCCACGTTTTGGCCTAATAAACAGACACTAATACTGTGCGCTTTAGGTCCTATGAGCGGGCTAAATTAAAATACGAGTCAGAGCGTTGTGTGATTAGGATGATTTTTAAAATATGGTTAGCGTGTTATGTGAATCCAGAAATCTTCCGAAAGAGATCGCCTTCTGAGCATGTTAAATAGAATAAAAACGCATCCTTTTCTGGCACCGTGCAGATGGATGCATTTATTTTCATATAAGTCTTTGTGGCTCAGATGACGTCCGGTATACTTCCAGCGTTGTCCTAATAAGTTATTTAGTAATGAAACATACTTCTACTCAGTGCTTTTTTTTAAAAAAAAAAAAAAGTGCCGGTGCTCACACAGTCATACAATCCGCCTTGCCTACCCTACAAGGTTCCATCCCAAAAAGGTGCGGGAACTCCTGCTTCTCCTTCCTTTAGTTCCTACCTATTGCTAAACTGGTGGTAGACTCCCCCTAGGCCAAGGGTGTCAAACTCAATTTCATTGAGGGCTGCATCAGCATTGCGGTTGCCCTGGGGGGGGGCTGGGGGTGTGTGGCCAGGGTGGGTGTGGCCTACTGGGTGGGCATGGATGGAGTGGGTGTGGCCTACTGGGTGGGCATGGTCAGCTCTACATCGTTTACGTCAAGGGGGCCTGGGCAGGAGTGGGACAGATTTGAGGATCTCTGGCGAAGGGGGTGGGACCGGCGCAAGCGCCAAGGCGTGTCCATTTCTTCATTCCTCACAAAGGGTAACACCTCCCCAGCATGCACCCAGGGGGCGCCGCCGATGCGGCAAGGGCTGGTTTCTAGACAGCCTTATGGAGCTAAGACTGAATGTGTTTCAGCATAGATGGACACCACAAAATTGTACATTGGCTCCCGGCCAGCCTGGGCCAGGGCCAAGGCAGCGGGGGCCGTTCCCTCACTGTTTCCAGGATGGCTTCGCGGGCCACATGAAACCACTTTGCGGGCCGCATCCGGCCCCCGGGCCTTGTGTTTGACAGGTCTGCCCTAGGCTGTATTTCAACTTCCTTGCTTTGGAGTGAGGTTGGGTTTACTCGAGTTCATGGCTACTGTGCAACCATTGACTTCCCCGGATTATCAGCATTGCTGGATCAGCAGGCAGAAGTCATGATCAGAAGAGTCCTTGCCCATCTTTGAAATG
>NW_015397899.1:0-7183 GCF_001527695.2 Protobothrops mucrosquamatus
TCAGCCAGCCAGTTGCCCGGGAGCTGCCCCCTCTTCCCATGACATCATTTCTGAAAGCTCTGGCAACTTTCATCCTCCCCCCCCCCCCCAACTCCATCTCCGGAGAGTTTGTGCTGGCAAATGACCCAGGGGCGGAAGGGGCTCCGCTCGGCTGGCCTGGAGGCTTTGCAGCAGCTGCCCAACACAGCCAGCTCCTGCAGCCTTTCCTGGGCTCCCCCCCCCAAATCCAGAACAACGGGTGGTTCTTTGCCCCCTCCCCACCCCCATGTCTGAAAAGTGGGGTGTACCTGGTTGTGTTTGTGGGGGGGGGGGTCTTGTAAAGAATGAGATGGATGACATGTGGGGGATCCTCTCGGTCTCCAGGCATTTTGAGCAGCTGGTGGGTGATGCTTCTCTGACTCAGCCCTCCCCCCTTCCCTTCCCTTCCCTCCCCCAGCAATGCTGTTTGGGGGCTGGCAGTTTGGGGTAGCGGAGTTGGGAAAAGCCGAGCGCCGGAGCTGAGCAAGCTTGGGGGTTGCTCCCCAGAGGCGGCCCTCTCCCCTTCATCATCCTCTCGGGAGTTTCGGGATGGCTGCCCTCCGAGGGTCCCCCTGGCATGGATGAAACTGGGGCGCCTGTGGGAAAGAGATGCTTTATGGACGCCTGGGAGTTTGGCCCTGGAGGGCTTTGGACGCAGTTCAGCAAACGTCCCTTCTTTCCTGTGCAATCTATTGTCTAAAGGGGCCTTCCTTCCTTCCTTTCCAGACAGGAAGCATTTTCCCTCTCTGGCTGCTTTCAGTCTGGGCAACCGCTTCCTTTCCCTCGGCGAGGAGGGGCCGTTTTGGGACCCTCCCAAAGACGGTCCATTCCCTGGGCAGAAAAACCAAGGCTGCTCCCGTTTGGTCCTTCTTGTCTGACCTGGCCTTGTCTTTTAGCCCCCTCAAGCCATCTTGCAGCTTTTTCAAGACCCCTAAAGGGGGTCTCTGGGGGGGTCTGCAGATGGGTTGGGGGGTCTTTGGCTGAGTGCTGGAGCAAAGCCACCCCTGGCTGGTGGGAGGGGGGGGTGATGACTCTCCCCATCTGTCACCAGCCGACCTGCCTGACCCATAGCCAAGCGCAGGGTTTTTAAGGATCCCACGTGCAATCTAGGGTGATGCAGAGACCTCCCTGTCCGTTTGTGATGCGTCTCCGTCATGCTCCGTGGGGAAAGTTTTCCAGCACACAGAAAGAGGAGGCAGATGTTTCCTTCTGTCTCTTGGCCCGTTCCATGTGTGCCGACAAACCTGCTTTTCTTGAAATCCTTTCATCGGAGGTCAAAGGTCTGCAGGCTGGGAAACATTCCCGCACACACTTGCCGATGATTGACAGGATTTGCACACAAGGGAGGTGTGTGTTGTTCTTTTTCAGAGGCCGGGTGCCAGAGGTTGGCATTCTGCTCCGGGCCTTTTGTTGGGCTAAGAGTCCTGGGCGGGACGCTTTCCCCCAAAACACCAGCAAGGGTGGCTGCAGCGGGCGAGGGGAAGGAAGGGAGCGCAGACGCTCCGCAGCCGGAGCCAAGGCCAGCGAGGGGGGAAGGCCACCTTGGGACGCATCCTGAGCTGGAGCCGCTGGGGGTTTTTTGTGCTCTGCCTTTCTCGCTCTGTCCAGTATGGTAATTTTTGCCCACTTATCCAAATGCCAGAGGCTAAAATGAAGGGACGGTTGTGATTCCCAGCTGACTCTCTGCCTTTTGGGAACCCTGGGTGACCCAGCTCCCCACCACCACCCTTTTCCTGGACAGAGGGGGGTTTCGTCCGGCAAGGAAGCGACTGAGCTGGGAAGAGGCATCAGGCGTGGTGGCCTTGCTCTCTTCATCACATCCTGGTTTGCTGGTTGGGAATAAAACGGAGGAACGAGGTTTGGTCCCAAGTGCCAGGGAGTTCATTCATTTTAAAAAGTACATTTTGCCCTCCAAGGATTTAGGGGTCCCTGGAGCTTCCCGTGCATAAATTTGCAGAGAAGTTTCTTCCCAAAGACTTTATTTACTCCATTCCTTTGCACACGGATGCTGAAGACCAGGCACCACAGAGGCCTCTTTTGCCCTTTCTGTAGTTACCGGCTCTTCCGGAATAATCCTTTAAGCAGACTAAAAAAATTCCCCTCTCTTCCTGCCCCCCCCCCGCCTCGCAAAGTTCCTGTCCCTGCTTCAGAAACCAGTTCTAATCCAGAGTGGAAATTCAGCCTGTAGCCGTCGGCATCCTCTTAGCCGTCTCTGATCTCGGTTTCAAGGACAAAGCCAGTGCCTCTGTTTTAGGAAGGGCTTGGGAGGCATTCAGACAACCAGTTCCAGGAAGCGATGCAGAAAATGTTTGGCATTTCCGCCTTTGCAGAAGAGGTTCTCCAGGAGACATTTCTGCTAGAAAATTCTTATAAGCAGGCTGCCCTTCTGGTGCTTTTCTCTTGTTCAGACCCTCAACCTGAATTCCTGTGAATTCTGGTGCCCCTGCAGAGTTGGGCTCAGTTCTGCAGTTTTGAGCTCGGATCCTGGCCAGGCGGGAACCGGCCCCCTTGCTGCAGCCCTCTCTGACATGGCAATGTTGTGGCTGTCAATGTTGTGCCTCTGCACAGGTCAGTATTTCTTCCGAGGCCTGGCACTCCTGGAGCTCAGCAGACGGTCCTCTCCCAGCCCTGGCTGCTGCCTCTTCCCCACCCACAGTAGCCCCAGGAGTTGCTTGATTTGCTGAGGGAGACAGACTCAGCCGAGGCAGAGCGTAGCGGGTGGCTGAAGCATCCGTGGAAGACGGGGAGAGGTGAAGGGACTGAGGGCGAAACCCCTCTCGCCCCATGTGGCTCCCACCGGCAGCAGAGCCCGGGGACAGGCCCCCCTGGTCTTCTGAGAGTGCCAGGCCTTTCCCTTGCCTGGGGTCCAATGGGAAAGGCTTGTCCAAGAAGGCAGAGGTCACATGAGGTTGCCCATATCTCTGCTGACAGGCGTTGGCTTCTGAAGCTGTGGGACTCTTTGTGCGAATGGTAGAGAACATCTGAATACACACAGCATAGTTTCCAGGAACTGTGTGTCTCTAAACCCTTAAAAATGCTGCCAGACCTGCTGGGATCTCTGGAGGTTAGCTTGTGTTTTCTTCTTTTTTCCTTCCTCCCTTCCTCCCTTCCTTCCTTCCTTCCTCCTTTCTGCCTGGCAGAGAGGCCATCAATAATTCAGAGCTCTCGTGTTCCAGGAAGACATTTTGCCACGTTGGCAGCCAGCCTGAGAGCAGGGAGCCTTCTCGTGGCCCAGCCCAGAGAGCAACAAGGACCCCACAGAGGCTCCTGGAGGAGGAGGAGGAGGATCCCTCGTGGGTCAGATGGAGGGGTTCCTTCGCCTGGCACCCCCTTGCAATGCGGCCAGCCAGCAATGCTGGAAAAACCCCAGGGAGGCTGGCCTTCCCCGCCCCAAAATAAAACGTATTTCTTTTTTTAAAAGGTTTTTTTATCTCCTTATTTCGAGGAGATAAAAACACCTAAAAAGCATAACTGGGGGCAGGGAAGGAAAGGGTGTAAAGGGATTTGGCTCGACGTGTAAGCAATTAATTCAGCTTGTCTTTTAAGACGATAGGACCCACCTTTTTGGCCAATGGGAAAGCTCTCTCGGGGGGTGTATCTATGCTGGGGGGGGGGAGCAGATGCCAAAACCGGGGTAGGGAAAGAAGCGTCTGGCGGGCAAAGTCACCTGGCACCTGGGTCTGGGCAGCCTGGCCTTCCCAGAGGTGACCTGAGCTGGCTTGTCTTTTGGAGGCAACCAGTGGCCGTTTGAGGCTCTGTCAGGAGGCTTTCCGAGCACAGGGCGGCTTGTGCAACGTGGAAAGCGGTAATTGGCGCCCGAGAAACGTCCTGAATGAATGGAAGGGCCTTTCGCTCCTTCCTTTGATCGCCAGGCTGTCCTCGGGTCGGGATGACCGAAAGGATGTTTCTCTGGGCCTCTTTCTGCTTTGGGCGGGGGGAGCCACCCCGGGCATTTGTTTGCTTAGCCTGTGCAACTGTCATGCGGGGGGAGGGAGGTTTGGGGGCAGGTTGGGCAACCTCAAAATATCTCCTCAACTTCAAAGGCTAAATTTTAACTACCTGCCGTGTTTGCACAGGTCATTTTATTACAGCCATTTTTAGTCAGTTGGCTCTGCTTCCAGAGATGGTCTTCGTCACCTACAGGAAGTTCCCGAGAGACCTGCTGAGTTTTTGGGATCCCTTCTTGGTTGCTTCTCTCTCTGGGGCTCCTTACCTTTGAAGCAGGAGGGGGCTGGGAGCAGGTGTCCGAGGGCTGGGACTTCCTGGCCACCCTGGGACAAACACTTGCCGAGCAGCCCTGCTTGACCGACGGGGTCCCTGCCTCTGTCCAGGCCTCAGCTGGGCCCACCGCAGCACCGGCTCCTGTTGGACAGCTCCCCAAATTGGTTGGGTGCCTTTGGGATTAAGGCCTCCTCTTTCAGGCAGTGAAATGTCTTTGTGGGTCCTTTCTTTGGGCTCACCTTCATCTCAGGGTCCTGAGTGGGTGACTGAGTGCAAATATCAAGATTGGCTCAGGAAATTGCCTCCTCCTCCTCCTCCTCCTCCTCCTCTTTCTAAAATCAGGAGTCCCCCCCCCACTTCTTTGCAAGGCTCAGTCCCTCCCTGGCAGTGCCTGGACTGATAAGAGGGGGTTGGGCTGGCCTCCCTGTGTGGGCCTAAGGTCTTTGGGCCTCTTCCTTTCGGAGTTGGGCTGCCTCCCTTTGTAGGAAAAGGGGTTTGGGGGTCAATGGTGGGGGCAAGGCAGCTTAGTCTTCGCTCCTGCCCCTGAAGGTGGGCAGAACCCACCACCCCTGGAAAGCTGGTGATCCACTCCCAGCGGCTGAAATAACCTCTCTTCAGTCCCACCTTGTTTGTTTTCCTGTTTTGCCGTTTTTTTTTGCTTTATGTAGCTGAGGGTTTTGGTGCACTCTGCCTCTTCAAAGCTGCTTTGAGCAGGCCGGGGCAGAAAGTACGGCCAGCGGAGGGCTGTGTGTGGCACTCCAGGGTTTCCGTGTTTGCCTGCTGCAGGCCAAGGTTTGCTGCTGGCAAACAGTCCAGCTTCCCGGACCAGACTGGGCAGGACCCGCCTTTCCTTCAAGCGCCACCAGAGCCAGGAGAAAAGGGCTCGTGTGAATCTGTTTGCAAACTTTGCCACCACTTCCCTGACCAGAAGCAGGCGATCTGAGATGGCAGGCAGGAGCTTCCAGCTTCCCTGCCTCCCTCTCCTGCTTCTCCTCCGAAGCACAAACCTTCCCTGGCCTCCCCTCGGCTGTTGTTTCAGGTCGGTTTTGCCAAAGCGAGGAGGGCAGGCTCTGGGCAGCCTCTGCAGGGCCACGGGGAGGTGAGTTTTGGCATCTTGCTTGGCATCTGACGGGTTCCCTGGCACCGGGCTTCTCGGAGGGCTGGGTGCCTGGAGGAGCGCTCTCCCGTTTTGTTACTCAGCGTCTGCTTCTACGCTTCTGGGTTATCGCTTCTCTCCTGCTTACTTTCTGGGTGGGGGCAGATTGATCTGCACACTCCCCCCTCCTGCATGAAGGGAGAGGTTTGAATTGTGCCACCTGGCGGCTGAGTCTCCAAACTGCAGACTGACTGGAAGAGCCCAGGCCGTGTGACCCCGATGTGCAGGGTCTGCAGCCGCCCGTGGCTCCTGTCCAAACAGGCGCTGGCTGGAAGGCCTCCTTGTGAGAAAGAAGCAACCTCCGCCTTTTGTCTTTTTTTAGCGCAGAGAAATTTTATAATTTGCAGGGAGGGGCCCCAGAGAGAAACCTGTCTTGGTGCAGAGGAAGCTGGTGGGGGATCAACTGAGGAACAGGACTGGCTCGTCCACCTTGGTGGATGCTGGCTGTTTGGGAGCTGCTCGTAAGGAAGGGCATCCCTCCGTGTCTCTCAGCCGGGTTGGGCAGCCAAGCGTCCTTAGTCTCGGGTTGAGCAAGTGGCCCTGATCCGCTTCCTGCCTTTTGGACTGCAGAGCTGTGTCCTCGGCACCTGGACTGCACCCTTCAGCGGCGGAAGGAGTGTCCCCTGGGGTCCCATGCCTGCGGCCCCTGCCTCCCCCAGTTCTTCGAAGACGGAGAGGGAAGATGCGTGACCAAGACAGCAGCGCCCAAAGGTAAAGGGAAGGGAGGGCTCAGCTGGGATCCCCGATGCCCCTTCTGCGCCTGCGCTTTCGCCTCACTGGCAGGAGAGAGGCCCCCTTGTCGCATGGTGGGTGGGGAGCTTTATCTGAACGGCAGCAACTCCTCCGCAGACCCTGGAGCAGGAGAGTCCACGTGGGTTTTCCCTGGGTGGGGCTCCAGATACAAAGTCACAGCGTTGCTGGAAGACTTAGAAAACTGAAACTCTGATGTGCCAGTGTCCCCCGAGAGGGAAAGAGGTGCCAAGGTGGCTCTTTTCAACCAAAGTTATAGTGAGCAGAGGGTTGGGCTAGAGGACCTCTAAGGTCCCACCCAAAGCTGTGATTCTATAGACCGCAGGGTAGGGCCTCCCCTTGCAGGCCGCCCGTGTTCTGCCTGCCCACCCTCAGAAGGCGAGGGAGGGTGTGGGAAGGGAGAGCAGAACAGGCAGCTGGAACAAGGGGGAAGCCGGCTTCTGGCATTACGTGATGCCAAGTGGCTTCTTTGGCGGACAGATGGCGGCTTACGCAACAGTTCCCTTGCGAAGGGATTGTTTTCTCAGTGGCTTTGGAGCCCCTCGATGAAGACCCTCCCCCTTAAAACTGGGAGGGCCTGGGGCTTCTCTGCCCCTGTGCAAGGCAGTTGCCTCCGTTTTTAAACTGACATCTTCCCTGCTTGCTGAAACGTTTGCTAAAATTGTATGTTCTCTCTGTGTGTGTTTGTTTACTTATTTTGCTGACTGTCCTTCGTGTGGGCCCCTCCGTCTCCAGGGCAAACCACTGTGGTCCCCAACCCAGAGGAGGAGATTGACTTGGTGTCGGATGCCCTCGCCAAGCAGGGCAGGGGGCCTCTGCCCCACAGCCAGGAAGGTACAGCTGCCCTCGGCCCAGAGGGGCCCCCTACCTGGCACAGAGCAGGGGGGCATCATTGATTTTGCAAGGGAGGCGACTCTCCTGCCTCTTCCGCCTTCTCTCTGCCAATCGGCCCTTCTTCCTCGCGCAGAGAGCTCAGCCTCCACTGGCCAACTCTCCAGGAATGGGGCATCGAAGGCCGAGTCCTCGCAGAATGGCCGG
>NW_015397900.1:0-1747 GCF_001527695.2 Protobothrops mucrosquamatus
AAATGGCTGTCCAGTCTCTTCTTAAAAACTTCCAGTGTTGGAGCATTCACCGCTTCTGGAGGCAGGTTGTTCCACTGGTTAATTGTTCTAACTGTCAGGAAGTTTCTCCTTAGTTCTAGGTTGCTTCTCTCCTTGATTAGTTTCCATCCATTGCTTCTTGTCCTGCCTTCAGGCGCTTTGGAAAATAGCTTGACTCCCTTTTCTTTGTGGCAGCCCCTGAGATATTGGAACACTGCTATCATGTCCCCCCTCGTCCTTCTCTTCATTAAACTAGACACACCCAATTCCAGCAACCGTTCCTTACATGTTTTAGCCTCCAGACCCCTAATCATCTTTGTTGCTCTTCTCTGTACTCTTTCTAGGATCTCAGCATCTTTTTTACATCGTGGTGATCAAAACTGGATGCAGTATTCCAAGCGTGGCCTTACCAAGGCATTGTAAAGTGGTATTAATACTTCACATGATCTTGATTCTATGCCTCTGTTAATGCAGCCTGGCACTGTGTTGGCTTTTTTGGCAGCTGCAGCACACTGCTGGCTCATATTTAAGTGATTGTCCACTACAACTCCGAGATAAATATAAATATAAATATAAATAAATACACAAAGTCTGTACAAACATGTCCATGGTTAACCAGAATTGAGGCAAACTGAGAGGTAGGGAAGACAGGATTCCTGGAGATATGGGAAAGGAGTAGAATTGGGGAAAGAAGCTGTGAACAATTTTATCACTGCAAAAACTCTATTGAGAAGAATTATTTTATTCTAGTGAGCATGTGGGTCACACATCAGCAGGCAACTGCATACGAAGATCACCTAGAATCTGAAAATTACAAAAGGAGCATCTCCTTCATTTTTGAAAACAACCGATTGATGTAACACTAATCATTGTTGATTATCATTTATCTGTGGAATAAGCAAATCAATAAATGCCATTATAGATGGTAATGGTCACTAACTGGAATTACTTTAGAAGGAAACTGGATAACTTCATGGAGATTGGGGTCATCAAGGGCTAATGATCTTGAAGATTTAAAGTCACTTCCAGGTTGGAGATAGCATGTTTCCAAATACCAAAGGCAAATGAATAATGAGAAGGTTATGTCTACATATCTTGCTTGTGAACACCTCAGTGGCTTCAGGTCAGCCATTGAGAGAAACAAAACTCTTTATTAATATGGGCTTTGGCCCAATTGAGCAGGATTGATTTTATAGTTTGACATTAAAAAATGAAATAGTTAAAATATTGGAAATGCCACAGTTTTTTCAAGACATTGCTTTCCCGAGCTATTCTAAATTTCCCTCTAAAGACATTTGTGAGCATAAATGGCTACTGAGAATGCTCAGTCATTACTACATACTTTTTTCAGGAGAAAATACTCCATTTAAAAAAAAAAAACTTTTCTGCAAAATGGGATTTTCTTTTCCACCACATAGCCCCTCCAAAAAACAAAAACAAAAAAACCCAGCGAATAAATAACAGCCTGTATCTGACTACAAAGAATTCTTATTTTGCCATACTGTAGTTTAGCTGCTTCCCAAGGCCATCAAGAGAAAAGCTAATTTCCATGTGCTCAGAAAGGCATTGGGGAAAAAGCTTAGAGTTTACTCTTGAGCATTGTCATATATAAAGTGTTTGACTTCTTTGACCTGTAGAGAGTAAATAATCTGTTGTATCGGCTTCCTTCTTGACTGTAATAAAGATTCTAATCTAATCAAATTGTGCCTGAGAGTCTTCTACAAAGTTA
>NW_015397900.1:2639-7182 GCF_001527695.2 Protobothrops mucrosquamatus
AAGAGAAAAGCTAATTTCCATGTGCTCAGAAAGGCATTGGGGAAAAAGCTTAGAGTTTACTCTTGAGCATTGTCATATATAAAGTGTTTGACTTCTTTGACCTGTAGAGAGTAAATAATCTGTTGTATCGGCTTCCTTCTTGACTGTAATAAAGATTCTAATCTAATCAAATTGTGCCTGAGAGTCTTCTACAAAGTTAGGCCAATTGCTGAATAAGGATTAAGTATTTGGAGAACTGAGATTTATTTAGATGTCCTGAGGTGAAGCCTTACAGTTGGATTTGCTCTCTTATCCATTTCTCTTGCTACTGAAAGAAAGCCTTCACCTGATGACCAAGATTAAATTATTGCTATGTATTCTCTTGCAATTCAGCCAATGCTGATCATGTTGTTTTACTCCAGAGTCAGAATTAAATGGCTATGTAAATAGGCCAGAGGATGAACCCAATATTTGACAAGGTAGCACAGAATATATCACCATTCCCAGTCTCAGCTCTCCTAGGTAGCACAACCCAGAAAATCAACTTGGAAGACTAGAGTGACATTTTAATGAGATTGGATTTAATAACAAAATCTGATTGTGCTTTACCTTCTTTTTATACCCCTATTTATCAGGGAAATGTTTGCCTAAACCACTCCAGGCACTTAAAGAACATTTTAACCCTCTTTGCCTAGATAGGATCTTACATATTTCTGTCAAAGTAATCTTGCCTATTCTCTGTGCCTCTCCAAAAATATGCAATATGAATCATCCTCTTTGCTTAATCAAGATTATGGGGATCCAAACAAATGTATTGCCTTCCTCACTGAATATGGACTAGGTATCATGTGAAACCAGATACCTTTCCCACTGAATAAACCTGCATATGAGTGTAATTATGACAACAGACGTGCAAAATGGGCAAGACATCTTGTGATTCAGAACAACCTAGATTTGGACCACTGTGCTAATGTTGTAGTAAGCCTAAGAGCTAACTTTGAGGATCTGGTCAAGCAAGTGACCGCCAACTGTGAAAACCATTGCCAATGACAGCATAAGCATTTGGTGCAGGAATATGCTGCTGAGTTTCAGATGTTAGCTCTGGATGTGGGCTGACATGAAAGAAGCTTAACTGACCAGCTCAAAGAGATGATTAGATGAAATATGGGGTAACTTATTCAGGAAGGCATCTCAGAGATCATAACAGAATAAATCTAGCTCTGCTTGTGTATCAGTGAAAGGGTGGCAAAGGGGAATTTCACTTCAAGAGATTTAAACACTGAAAGGGTTAAAAGAGTTAGGTGACCCAGCAACTGAGACAATAAGTGGAAACAGCTGAAGTCCAGGAAAACCAAATGCTAAGAAATCGATCAGGAGATTGAGCTTCTCCTCTCAGGTGGGTTTTTATAAAAGGAGAATTCTGTCTCTCTTTTTGTATTTGTTTTCCTCCTTGGAGGCTAGCTGAATGCAGGAGTGGGAGGGGAAGTGACTAGTGAGCAGCAACAGGGTTGACTCTACTTAACTCAAACAACCTAATGAAGCTAGTTATAGTATATCTTGTACTTTGTGAGACCTGGACAATGTGAAGTTGTTCTAAGATATATGGTTGTGGGCAGTGGTGGGATTCAAATACCTGACCATCTGGTTCTCTGTGTGGATGCAGGCCTGGGCCTCTGAGGCCTAGAATGGACTTCCAGAAGTGACATCAATGCACTTCCGGCAGCCATTCTAGGCCTGGGAGGCCTCCACCAGGCCTAGAACGGATTTCCAAAAGTGACATCCACGAACTTCCGGTGGGCCGTTCTAGGACTGGGAGACCTCCTCCAGGCCGTTCTAGGACTGGGAGACCTCCTCCAGGCCTCTGAGGCCTAGAATGGACTTCCAGAAGCAACATGGATTCAGCCAGTTCCCTGAACTCAACAAAATGTAGTTATCGGTTCTACTGAACCAGTGCGAACCGGCTGAATCCCACTACTGGTTGTCAGAGAATCAGAGTTAAAGGAGAAGCAAATCCTGGAATTGATAAAAATTGAGATTTTTCTCTTCAGAAAGCAATTGTTCATGCTCTCATCCTTTTATGATGAACTTTTCTCTTAGATTTCTGACTTCATAATAGAAAACACTGTAAGGATTGGAGTCTTCCTAAGATGGCATCCTGATTCAGCGGGATTTTTTTTCCCCCTTGCTAACAGACAGCTGGTTTTGCTGCCAAAACTGGCTCTTTTGATTTGATTTGAGTGGGAGCTACTAAGAATGATTCAAGATGACTCTTGGATGACCGTGGACCTACCTGAGAAGAGGACCTAGAAGATAGCAATTCTCAGTGGAGAACAGTCGGAGGGTGAATCTCCACCTTTCCTTCTAGCTGTCTGCTGTTTTGCATACCTGCTTGGCAAGAGGGAAGGAGTTATCTATGAAGCATATTTATCAGCATATTTTCAACTGGGGGAAAACAATTATGTATATGTCTTGGTTTTTTTAAAAAAAATATTGGCTCTTTTTGTGTAGTCTTGTTTAGTTGTTTCTGTATTTTTTTTGAGTTTGTATTTTAATGTTTTGAATAACAAATAAAAATTGTAAAAAAATATTGTAAGCATTCAAATCCTTAATAAATTTACAGGGCTCATTCTAGGAAAAGCATCTAGCCTTTAATGCTTGCCTCCTCTCCAACTTAACCTCCACTCTGATAAATCAGTAGCAAAGTAGTGGCATTATACCTAAGGGGATCTCCCCAAGAATTGGGGTGGCTCATAGGAGGAATATTGGAGAGTCTATAGCAGTAGTGACCCAAGCCACCATACACTATCTGTGCATCCATGGTCTCATTACAGATTTCTGATGTTGACTCTATTATCTTCTTTAAAAAAAGTTGTTTCAAAAACATTTTATAGATGCATATAGAGATTACCTTTTATTTTTAAAACTGGCAATCATTCTCCACAGCAAAAGAATGTGAGAAAAGAAAGAAAACTCTAGCTGCTTTGAATAGCTTATAAAGATATTTCTCATTTGAAAATAAAAATGGATTCCAGGAGCTCACTAAACACCTCTACTGCCTGCACAAAAATGGCTTATTTAAAAGAATGTATTTATGACAATTTACAGAAGGTTTACTAGACTCTCTGGATCTCTAGCACCAATATAATATAACTTCTAAGAACTCCAAGTCAAGAACAACCAGAAACTATGTGGAACTACAGACCAAGGCCATTCCTACTATTCTACAGATCTATATTGTTTAGGAAGTACAACTATTAACCTTGGTATATGCTGACACAGAAGCTACTGTATAATTTAGTGATCTGCCTACTCAACTTGGTCCCTATTAGTTATGGTTCATTTTTCTACTTAGGATTCATCATCATGAACTTCCACAACTCACCTTCACTCTTGCATACCTGGAAGAAAGGCTTATAGTCTTCTGCAACTCAACCCCCATCACTGTTCATCCCTATGCTACTACAAGTTCCTACATTGCCTCCAATTATATAGCCTATCCCAATGTGCCTGGAAGGGAGAAGGAAAGACCCTGCCTCACTGATTCTGCAAGTGTACTATCAGTTTTATTCTCAGAGCTCAGCTTCTAACCCAAAAATGCCTCTATCCAATGTCAAATACCAAAATAATCCATCTAAGGGAATTTGTCAATGAAAGCGTAGAGAAAGCTTTTGTCCATCCTCTCTCCTGCACCAGTTCTCCACCCTTTTTGATTTGCAAATGTAATGCTACCTATCTGTGGCCCATAATTACTAGACTTTACTATATTGGGGGTCACTATCCTTTTCTCATTCCTAAACTCTCAGAATGGCCATAGAGGGAATTCATTTTTAACGCATTGGATCTCCCAAAGATTTACAATCTGATTTTCATGAAAGAAGATCATGAATATTTAACTGCCTTTGATTCTTGTTATAGAAAGTTTGCATGTATAGTAATGATCTTTGGAGGGATTGACATTGCTGGTGTTCCGGAGATTTGTGAATCATATTTTCCATGATTTGTAAAACAGTTTTGGATTATGGATCCCTAGACAATTTGCTGATTTATTTTGAGAATGTTACCTCCACACTAATAAAGTTTGAGCAGTTTTTCAATGCCTTAAATACAGTATTGAAGGTAAGCTAAATAAATATACCTTTAACATGCCTGTTTTGAACTATGGGGTTAGTATATTTTCCCAAAAGGAATTCATATGGATCCAGATAAAGTAGAATTGATTTTGTCTCCAGAGCCAAAACTCTTAAAGGGAGAGCCGTATAAAAGCTTTAATTTCTATGATCTGCAGAAGGCAAATCATCCGTTATATTTTAAGCTGTGTTCTTGTCTATAATAAAAATTATAATTTAATCAAGTGATATCTGAGACACTTCTAAATTAAACCTATGGCTGAATAATATGAATATCTGGAGAGCTAAGATTTATTAGGTACTGCTGTGAAGGCTCACAAAAGGAAAATAAAATAGCCCAGCCCTCTCCTGGAGTGCTCTCAGGTTACAAAAGTCATTAGTGGCCATTAGAATATAGGATATAAGTACAAATATTTGGTAGAAATAGAACATTAAAC
>NW_015397901.1:0-1690 GCF_001527695.2 Protobothrops mucrosquamatus
GTGTAGGGTTTCCTGCCTGAGCAGGGGGTTGGACTAGATGACCTCCAAGGTCCCTTCCAACTTCTTCTTCTTCTTCTTCTTCTTCTTCTTCTTCTTCTTCTTCTTCTTCTTCTTCTTCTTATTATTATTATTATTATTATTATTATTATTATTATTATTATTATTATTATTATTATTATTATTATTATTATTATTATTACTACTACTACTACTACTACTACTACTACTACTACTACTATTATAAATGGGGAAGCCAGATTCACTTAACAACCGAGTTCCTAACTCAACAGCCGCAGCGATTCGCTTAGCGCATTGTGGCGAGAGAGGTTGTAAAGATGGGGCAGAATCCGCTTAACAGCTGCCTCACTCTGCAGCAGAAATGTTGGGGCTGAGTTGGGAGGCATTGTTTTAAAAATGGCCTGTGGGATCCCCAGCCTGGTTGAACTGCCTGTATTTTAGCCCTCAGCGTGTGTGAACCAGCCAGCGGAGGCAGAAGGCCGGTCCCAGCCTATTGTAAGAGGCGTTTATGTCCACTCGCAGCTGGAGTTTTGGCAAAGTGTGGTTCCTGCTGTTAAACACGGTGACCTTGTTGTCTGTGATTTACTGACTGATTTTCAAACACTTCCTCATTCTGTGAGGTTTAATAGACTCTGCTTAGCATGTTGGCAAGCACTCCAGCTTGAAGTTTGCAGGGTCTTTTAAAAAAAAAAAAATCTTGCCCTTCAAAAATGTCCCCTCTTCTGGATTTTTATTTTTAAAGTCAACACATTTTATTTTTGGGTTGGGGAGAGGTTCATTAGGGGAAACAAATATTGGAATACGAGGTATCCCAACACATCCCAGCTCCTTGGCTAAAAATAAAGTCCGGGTCGTGTGAACCAGTGCCAAAATATGGAGACTCACGTTCTTTTGAAGGACCTTCATATTTGCTAGTTGATATATATATTTTTTTCCCATAATATTCCCGGGCTGGGGTTTTTATTTTTGTTCTCTCTCCCTCTCTTTCTTTCTCAGTGTTTTCTTCCCACATTGGCGTCTCTGTATTAGAATGTGAAAAACAGGAAGCTGGGTTTAAAAAAAAAATCACATATCAGCATTAAAAATAACTGTCATCTTTTGCCCAGGAATGAGTTTTTGGTTTTGGCAAAAAAAAATTAAAAGGGTTCATACAAAAATTATATTCAGGATTGGTGTCTGCAGAAGAGGCTTAAAAAAATCAGATAGATAGACAGACAGACAGGCAGGCAGGCAGGCAGGCAGGCAGGCAGGCAGGCAGGCAGATAACAGATGAGAGAGAGATGGTAGAATAGAATAGAATAGAATAGAATAGAATAGAATAGAATAGAATAGAATAGAATAGAATAGAAAGGGATCCTGGAGGTCTTCTAGTCCAGCCCCCTGCTCAAGCAGGAGAACCTATACCATCTCAGACAAGTGACTGTCTAGCCTCTTCTTAAAAATTTCCAGTGATGGAGCACCCACAATTTCTGGGGATGGATAGATAGATAGATAGATAGATAGATAGATAGATAGATAGATAGATAGATAGATAGATAGATAGATAGATAGATAGATAGATAGATAGATAGATAGATAGATAGATAGATAGATAGATAGATAGATAGATAGATAGATAGATAGATAGATAGATAGATAGATAGATAGATAGATAGATAGATAGATAGATAGA
>NW_015397901.1:4979-7182 GCF_001527695.2 Protobothrops mucrosquamatus
ATCTATCTCTCTATCTATCTATCTATCTATCTATCTATCTATCTATCTATCTATCTATCTATCTATCTATCTATCTATCTATCTATCTATCTATCTATCTATCTATCTATCTATCTATCTATCTATCTATCTATCTATCTATCTATCTATCTATCTATCTATCTATCTATCTATCTATCTATCTATCTATCTATCTATCCCATCCATCCATCCATCCATCCATCCATCCATCCATCCATCCATCTATCTATCTATCTATCTATCTATCTATCTATCTATCTATCTATCTATCCTCTCGTTATCTAGCTAGCTATCATCTATACTACTACTACTACTACTTCTAATGCTACTACTACTACTACTACTGCTGCTAATAATAATAATAATAATACAAAGACCTACAAATAGAAATAGAAAGACTGTGGCAAAAGCAAGCAAGGGTAGTACCAATAGTAATAGCCCCCTTGGGTGCAATCCCAAAACAACTGGAGCACCACTTGAACACCATTGGCATTGACAAATTCGCCATTAGTCAATTGCAAAAGGCGGCCTTCCTAGGAACTGCTTCCATCCTGTGACGATATCTGTAATACCATCAAACATCCACATCTGCCTATCCCAGGTCCTTGGTAAGGACTCGATAGGTAGACAAAATGCCAAATCCAGTCTGAACATCTGGCTGACTGTGCGATAATCCATAATAATAATAATAATAATAATAATAATAATAATAATAATAATAATAATAATAATAATAATAATAATAATAATAATAATAATAATAATAAAAATAATAAAAATAATAAAAATAATAATAATGTTAGAAGGGACCTTGGAGGTCATCAAGTCCAATCCCCTGCTCAGGCAGGAAACCCTATATCATTTCGGACAAATGGCTGTCCAGTCTCTTCTTAAAAACTTCCAGTGTTGGAGCATTCACTGCTTCTGGAGGCAGGTTGTTCCACTGGTTAATTGTTCTAACTGTCAGACTCTTTCTAGAGTCTCAACATCTTTTTTACATCGTGGTGACCAAAACTGGATGCAGTATTCCAAGTGTGGCCTTACCAAGGCCTTGTAAAGTGGTATTAACACTTCAGGTGATCTTGATTCTATCCCTCTGTTAATGCAGCCTAGCACTGGGTTGGCCTTTTTGGCAGCTGCAGCACACGGCTGGCTCATATTTAGGCAATTGTCCAGTAGGACTCCAAGGTCCCTCTCTGGCTGAGGTGTGTCACCGGGTCCTTCTCAGGTGTGAGGTATAATCCTCTTTCTCCAGAAATGGTCCACATTTTTTTTTTGAAAAGTATACCCTCACCCTAAAATAGCATTTGGCTGGATTGGAACATGTAAAAGTCCTCTGGGGGGGGGGATTGTTTTAACCAGTTGTGAGCTTACAGGAACAGCATTTATAAGTCTGGAGGATTTGGGAATTGGGGGGGGAGGGCTGATCTTCCAGCCCAGTCGCCTTATTCTGGAAGACTGGGGAACATATCAAGGAATACGGTACAGGTGGTCCTTGACTTACGACCACAACTGAGTCCAAAATTTCTGTTGCTGAGTGAAACATTTTGTTAAGTGAGTTTTGCCCCATTTTATTACCATTCTTGCCACAGTTGTTAAGTGAATCACTGCAGCTGTTAAGATAGCAATACGGTTGTTAAGTGAGTCTGGCTTCCCCCATTCACTTTGCTTGTCAGAAGGTTGCAAAAGGGGATCACGTGAATGTTGAGCACGTGATCGTGGGGATGCTGCAAGGGTCGTATGTGTGAAAAATGGTCATCAGTCACTTTTTCCAGTGCCCTTGTAAGTTAAAACAGTTACTAAATGAATCTTAAAGTTGAGGACTACCTGGATTGGGCTTGATAGTTTTCTAGCTTCTTTGAGATGCCTCCAGGGCCAAACATCAGAGTTAGATTTCTAGATGGAAAGAAGGAAGGAAGGGAGGAAGGGAGAGAGGAAGGAAGGAGGGAAGGAAGGAAAGAGGAAGGAAGGAGGGAGGGAGGGAAGGAAGGGAGAGGGAGGATGGAAGGAAGGAAGGGTGGGTGGGTGGGTGGGAGAGAGAAAGGAAGGAAGGAAGGAAGGAAGGAAGGAGAGGAGAGGAGGAAGGGAGGAAGGAAAGAGGAAGAAAGGAGGGGAGGGAGGGAGGAGAGAGGGAGGAAGGAAGGGTGGGAAAGAGAAAGGAAGGAGGGAAGAGAGGGAGGGA
>NW_015397902.1:0-2027 GCF_001527695.2 Protobothrops mucrosquamatus
GTTATACACCTTATGCATACTTCGGGGACTAAATCTTAAGGATGGTCGGATCCGCAGCTGCTGCGCACGTTGTTTTCATTAAGTACAGTGCCACAAACTTAACACTAAGCCCAGCCCCAGTTTCCATCTTACAAGTGTTGCTAATGTCTTCTCCTGCGGGATTCTGCTTTCAGTTGAAAAACAACTGCTCGATATGCTCAGCTGTTTTACATTTACCAGTAGCTGCCTCATTTCCCACCCTAGGCTATTTTTTCCCAGTTCTTTGTGGTAAAATTAGGTCCCTCGGCTTATATTCGGGTCGACTTATACTCGAGTATATACGGGTAAATTGTCCTTGTTTACAGATACATTTACAGATACAAAGTAGATATGAAAAAGATGTAAAAATGTATGGATTTTATAAGGATCAAACTGTGTTTGATAAGATTTTGTTAACCTCAGATGAGAAATTAATCAAGAAAATGTATAACTTTTTGTTAATTTTGGATATGGAAAGTGAACAAGTGAAAGAAACAATGACAAGATGGGTAAAAAAATTTGGCTATAATATAGAATTAGAAAAATGGCAAATGTTATGGGAGAGAAACTACAAACTAACAATGTCAACCTCATACAAAGAAAATCTGTACAAAATGTTTTATAGATGGCACCTGCCACCAGCAAGATTAGCAAAAATGTTTAAAAATATGTCAGATAGATGTTGGAAATGTAAATATAACATAGGCACGTATTATCACATTTGGTGGACATGTGGTAAGGCAAAGGCCTATTGGAGAATGATACATATGTGGTTAGAAAAAATATTGGGTGAACAAGTGGACTTTAAACCTGAACTTTTTTTACTAGGTATTATGCCTGAAAAGACTAATAAGCAGAATTTATATTTAATCCTACACATTACTACAGCAGCGAGAATAATTTTCGCACAATACTGGAAGAATGAAGGACTGCCATCAGAAGAAGAAATAATCAAGAAAATATTGGAATGTGCAGAGATGGATAGATTAACTATGAGGTTGAAAGATAAAGAAGATACAGACTACTATCAAATTTGGAACCTATTTTATTCTTGGCTAGAGGAAAGAATGAAGGATTAGGAATTGAATATGTATTAGCATAGCAATCTCCAGACAACTTGTTGATTGGAAAAATTAACATATTTTTGATAAAAAAAAACCAATAAAACCTTTACAAAAAAAAAAAATACCTGGGAAGATTCTGGAAAAGATAAACAACGAATCAGCGAACACCTAGAGGCAAACAAAGTCATTACTAAAAGCCAACATGGGTTTGTCAAAAACAGATCATGCCAGACAAATCTTATTGCATTCTTTGACCAAGTGACAAAATTAGTGGATCAGAGGAATGCTGTGTATATAATTTACTTGGACTTCAGTAAGGCATTTGATAAAGTAGATCACAACCTACTACTTGACAAGATAGAAAAATGTGGGTTAGACAGCATCACTACCAGATGGATTTGTAGCTGCCTGAGCGGCCATACTCAGCGTGTGGTCCTCAATGGAACCGCATCTACATGGAGGGAAGTGTGTAGTGGGGTGCCCTAGGGCTCTGTTCTGGGCTCAGTGCTCTTCAACATCTTTATCAACAATTTGGACGAGGGTTTAGATGGGGAACTCATCAAATTTGCAGACAACACCAAGCTGGCAGGAATAGCCAACACTCCAGAAGACAGGCTTAAGATACAGAAGGATCTGGACAGACATGAACATTGAGCACTATCTAACAAAATGAAATTCAATGGTGAAAAAAGTAAGGTTCTACATTTAGGCAAGAAAAAACAAATGTACAGGTATAGTATAGGGGATACCTTGCTCAATAGTAGTAACTGTGAGAGGGATCTCGGAGTCCTAGTGGACAATCACTTAAATATGAGCCAGCAGTGTGCTGCAGCTGCCAAAAAGGCCAACACAGTGCTGGGCTGCATTAACAGAGGGATAGAATCAAGATCACGTGAAGTATTAATACCACTTTACAATGCCTTAGTAAGGCCACACTTGGAATAC
>NW_015397902.1:5657-7181 GCF_001527695.2 Protobothrops mucrosquamatus
GCCGCGGCGGTGCCTACCTCCTGCGCCCGTCAGCTGGCGAGCCCCGGACCTGTGCCCATCAGCTGGGAGGTCTGGAGACAGAGACGGCTGGCGTGCAGGGCGATGGGGAAGCGGTGGCTTGGCGGGCGCAAGAGGTAGGTGCGCGCAAATCCTGTGCGCGAATGTCAGGCCCACCCGACCATGCAAGGGTTTGCATGGTCGCCGGCGGCGGGGAGCGCGTCAGCGGCCCTTGGGGACCATGCAAGCTCTTGCAGTCGCTCCAGCCGAAGAAGCAAGCGGCTGGGAGGCCGCGTCAGCACGGTTGGGAGGCCGCGGCGGCGCCTACCTCCTGCGCCCGTCAGCTGGCGAGCCCCGGACCTGTGCCCGTAAGCTGGGAGGTCTGGAGACGGAGCCGGCTGGCGTGGAGGGCGATGGGGAAGTGGTGGCTCGGCGGGCGGGGTCCTGCCTGCGCGCGAATGTCAGGCCCACCCGCCCCATCTGTAAAAGAAAACGTCTTCCGCCCAAGCATAACGCCAGCAGTTCTGTGCCACAGAGGCTTGAAACACGGAGGTGCGGGACGCGGAGCGGCGCGGTGGGAGGCGGCATTCGCTCCATAAGACGCATAGACATTTTCCCCCATCTTTTTTGGGGGGGAAAAGTGCATCTTATAGAGCGAAAAATACGGTATATTTAATTGCTGTAGTTTCCTAAAAGTTTTGTTTGTTTTTGATGGGGAATTTAGTCCATTTATATTCACTGAAAAAAATCTGTTTTCTTTCTTCATTTCAGTTATTTATGTTTAGGTCTAGTCCAGTGGTTCTCAACCTTTTTAATGGAATGTAATAGCAACAAATATTTTTCTTCTTCCTGCTTCATAAGGGCTTCACGCTATAGTAGATTTTTTTGTATTTTTATATATTTTTCTTTATATGTATCTTGAATTTATGTTAATATAATTTCTTCATATTGCTTAATAAATAAAAAATAATAAATAGAGGAAATCAAGGAGTAAAAAACATAAAAAGGCTAAACACTTCCTTATATTTTGCAGTTACTAAGGTAAGACCTACCCTAAAAATAAGCCCTAGCTTGATATTTGGGGGTGGGCCTAATATAAGTCCTACCTCAAAAATAAGCCCTAATTTTGGGCTGAGGCGCACGCCTAAAAATCAAGCTAAAGTGGGGGGGGGTTTGGAGCTTACCATTGCAGCCAGGCCCCCCATGGATCAACACTTGCTGTGTTGGCCCACTTCTTCTATGGCCAAGAACGGAGTTCGGGCCTGAATTTCACAGTCAGAAGCCTTTCCGGAAGGCCTATGCAGCCTAGAACTGAGCTATGGATTTCAGAAAGGCCTCTGACTGTGAAATGCAGGCCCAAGCTCCATTCTCAGCAGCAGAATGAAGCTGCTCCTTTGGCCACAGAAGAAGTGGGCCGGCAGGGCGGGGCTGTCAGTGCCAGAGGTGAGTGGAAAAGACACACCCTGAAAATAAGACCTGGTGCCTCTTTTAGAAGCAAAAAAAAAAAAAAAAGACCAGGTCTTATGT
>NW_015397903.1:0-1666 GCF_001527695.2 Protobothrops mucrosquamatus
GGCAGCCCCTGAGATATTGGAACACTGCTATCATGTCCCCCCTCGTCCTTCTCTTCATTAAAATAGACATACCCAATTCCAGCAACCATTCTTTATATGTTTTAGCCTCCAGTCCCCTGATCAACTTTGTTGCTCTTCTCTGTACTCTTTCTAGAGTCTCAACATCTTTTTTACATCGTGGTGACCAAAACTGGATGCATTATTCCAAGTGTGGCTTACCAAGGCATTATAAAGTGGTATTAACACTTCACATGATCTTGATTCTATCCCTCTGTTAATGCAGCCCAGCACTGTGTTGGCTTTTTTGGCAGCTGCAGCACACTGCTGGCTCATATTTAAGTGATTGTCCACTAGGACTCCAAGGTCCCTCTCACAATTACTACTATTGAGCAAGGTACCCCCTATACTATACCTGTGCATTTGGTTTTTCTTCTCTAAGTGTAGAACCTTACTTTTTTCACCATTGAATTTCATTTTGTCAGATAGTGCCCAGTGTTCAAGTCTGTCCAGATCCTCCTGTATCCTAAGACTGTCTTCTGGAGTGTTTATTCATACTAAGCCTGTCTTCTGTGGTATTTATTCATACCACAGATTACCAAGGTCTCTCAGTGGTTCACATTTAAAACCAGCATTTAAAACAAAGGTTAAAAGCCTACTTTATAAAAGCGTCAACGCTGCTAACACTGGATGTTTTTGCTTTGACAACAGATGGAGATGCAACCATTTTCTTCTTATGTTTTACTCTTAGAGTTAGAGTTATCAGTGTTTCTCAACCTTGACCATTTTAAGGCATGTGGACTTCAACTCCCAGAATCCCACAGCCAGCATTGCTGGCTGTGGAATTCTGGGAGTTGAAGTCCACATGCCTTAAAATGGTCAAGGTTGAGAAACACTGAGTTAGATGATGCTGGGGGAGGAATGTGCGTGAGAGTTTAGCTAGACATAACAATACTGAACCTAGTGGGTGAACCAAGGTTATTGAAATAAGAGATGATAAGAATTGGCGGGCTGGAGAACTGGAGGGGAAGCCTGCATTTCAAACTAATTGGAGAATGTGATTTATGACTGTTAATTGGAGGAGGGAATTGTGCTTTGATACTATGTGCTCAGGGGAGGGGAATCCAGTTTTTGGCTTTGATTATGTTAATGCCGATGCTATGCTTCTCAGATAAAGATTCTTTAAGGTAAACAATGCCTCGAAGTTCTTTGAAGAGTTTCATCTGTCGGAACCATGACATTTGAGCTTTTAAAAAGGTCAAAGAAAACCCAGAGTTCTCAATGAGGAGTACACACCACAGAATTGGGGCATCTACAGAGAAACATCAGTCTCAAATTACCAGACATTAGTCCAGCAATAAGTATAGGCGAATCTTCTAAGACAGCGGTCCCCAAGCTTTTGGGCACCAGGGACCAGTTCCATGGAGAAAGGTTTTTCGATGGATTAGGGGGGGCATGGTTTCATGTGCTGCCTTGATTTTAAAAAATGAAGAGCTTTAAAAAAAAATTGCAAAAAGAAGGCAGAGGGTTGAATAATCTACCTATCCATGTGATAAATTCTGTATTTGAGATGACTGAATATGGATCCTAATCTAGTTCCTGGCTAGCTGCTGGTTGAGTCTCAGGGAATGTAAGAGTGGGAATTTGCCTATCCACTCGCTACCCTTTA
>NW_015397903.1:4111-7181 GCF_001527695.2 Protobothrops mucrosquamatus
CGGAACGCGGCGGAACCGCGTTCCGGCACCTTTTTCCGGGCCGGCCGCACCGGAAATAGCCCCTCCCACACCGGAAATAGCCCCTCCCAAATTTTACTTGCATTCCTGTTCTCTAAAGGGGCGGTCCTAGGGTTTGATGAGGGCGTGGCCAGGTTTGAGTTCCGCCACCTTTTCTCCGAGAAAAAAAGCCCTGTGTATTTCTATCATTCCTTCTCAGACCGGCATTAAGAGCAAAACAGGTCCGTCTGTCTATAAACAAATGCACGCACCTCTGTACATAATAAGCTTCTGGGCAAATATATATACACATATGTGTGTGTGTGTGTGTATGTATGTGTGTTTATGTGTGTGTGTATATATAAGTGTGTGTGTGTGTGTGTGTATCCTAAATTTTTGGATTGCTAACAAAGAATTAAGGGGAACTGGGATAGCTATTTCGAGCTGATTAGCTCTCATCAGCCAGACATACCCTTCTGAGATTCGAACCTGGGCTGCTTGCATGTTAGGCAGCTGTTTTGACCCCTAGGCCACAGGCTCTTTCTCACTTTGTCAGCTGTATCAGGGAGGGAAGAGACCAGGGGAGGAGATTTATCTTGAGTGTTTTTTGATGCACCCTGTCGGCCCAAATATGCGAGGAAGAAATCTTTTGCCTATATATATGTATGTATGTATGTATGTATGTATGTATGTATATGTGTATGTGTATGTGTATGTGTATGTGTATGTGTATGTGTATGTGTATGTATGTATGTATATATGTATATATATATATATACATACATACACACATATACATATATATAGAGAGAGAGGGGGGATACATATATGTGTGTGTGTGTGTGTATGTGTGTGTATATATATATATATACACAAACACATATATATACACACACATATATATATATGTATTCTCTCTCTCTCTCTCTCTCTCTCTCTATATATATATATATATATATATATATATATATATATATATATATATATATATATATATATATATATATATATATATAAATAAATGCAGGTTTTGGCGTATTAGGGTCTTTTCCCATGTAAGATTGAGAGTATCTTGGCGACGTTTCGACGAGGTCCCACTCGTCATCTTCAGGCTGGCGTCTTCGGCTTCATGCTTGTGCGAAGATGACAAGTGGGACCTCGTTGAAACGTCACCAAGATACTCTCAATCTTACACGGGAAAAGACCTGAATACGCCAAGACCTGCATACCTGTACCTGTGAAAATCTACGAAAACAAATATATACCTCTCATGGACTATGAATGCTAACATGCTTGTGAAGAAGGCACAGAGGAGGCTGTACTTCCTGAGAATGCTCAGGAAGATAAATTTATCTCAGCATCTACTTCTGTCCTATTATCACAGCACCATTGAGAGTGTCCTGACATACAGCATTCTTGCATGGTATGGGAGTAGCTCTGTAGCGGATAAAAAAGCTCTACAGAGGATTATTAAAACTGCCCAGAATATTATTGGACTCCAGCTACCAGCCCTGGATAACATCTTCGAATCTCGTTGTTTGAGGAAGTTGCATAACATTCTCAGAGACTCTTCCCATCCTGCTTACAATCTTTTTGGACTGTTGCCTTCTGGCACAAGATACAGAATAATTAAAACTCGGACCACGCGTTTTCTGAATAGCTTTTATCCCAAAGCTGTAATTGCACTCAACAACGAACTAAAGGGCCACCATCAGTGAACTGTTGGACAGTATTACTTGGTCTGTTGTGTGGATGTTGGGGGGTTTTAGGGGTGGGGATTGTGGTGGGGGGAGTGTGTTGGGGATTATGTGTGTGGGACTTGGTTTTTGGGTGTCAAGTAAATTTCATTGTATATGTATACTATGTACGTGCATACAATGACAATAAAGTATTTAATTTAATTTAATTTAATTTAATTTAATAATTTAATTTTAATTATTTAATTTAATTTAATTTAATTTAATTTAATTTAATTTAATTTAATTTAATTATTTAATTTAATTTATATATACATATACATATACATATACATATACATATACATATACATATACACATACATACCTACACACACACATATATATGTATTCTCTAACTATTTACTATTTGAAATCTTAAGATGGTTTGGCGAATAGCAGCACTGGGTCAGTTTTAATAGGCCATCTTTAATCTTGTATTTTGCTTAGTCAAGCATTTCCCAATTCCTTTCAATCCCATTAAGGCAATCATTATTACAAAGCGTTTCAAATCTTCTCAGTAAAAAAAAACAAACCTGGATAGTTCTTACAGTTTTATTCTGTACATTCCAGAGGCCTGGACCAATTCATACATCCCATTAATATCTACACAAACACACACATATACACACATATATACACATACACACACACACACATATATAATTCTGGTTAAGCTACAGTGGCCTGCTTCACCCCATCCACTATGCCACCGTGGATGGGTGAATGAGGCTGTAGATCAGAATACAGAACGACACCCCTAGGATTGGTGTAACATATTCCGGACTGTGTATCATTTCAGGCTTCAAGGCTTCTAATCACCTAAGTATCTTAGAGGGTCAGCCATCTACAGAGGTAGCCACAGGGTATGGTAAAAAAAAGTCACAGTAGCACCCTCAACAGCACAATTGAAGCTCTTTGCCTGGAAGCTCTTTGCCTAGGGAACCAGTGTAGGACTATTCGTTATCTAGGTATTCTGACAAATAATTTCTGAACCAGAGATCATTGATTACATGGGAAAACCTTAGCTCAGTGGTTCTCAACCTTTTTAATGCCGCGACCCCAACCGGTCGTAAGTCGAGGACTAAACCGATCGTAAGTTGAGGACTAAACTGGTTGTAAGTCGAGGACTAAACCAGTCGTAAGTCGAGGACTACCCAACCGGTCGTAAGTCGAGGACTTTCCCTGCCCGGGAGCGCCGCGCATGCGTGGTTCCGCCCCCTGCGCCGGCCGAGGCGTAGCTGGCAAGCGGCAGAGACGGAGCAGGCCGACCACCAGCTGGCCCAGCCCAAGGGAGGTAAGGCACCCACTGGAAAAGGGGGAAAAAATGGCAGACA
>NW_015397904.1:0-1300 GCF_001527695.2 Protobothrops mucrosquamatus
AAATACAGTTCACCATGGAAACAGAAGCTAATAACCAACTTCCCTTCCTGGATGTCCTAGTCTACAAGAAATCCAATGGCTCCCTAGGACACACCATCTACCAGAAGAAAACACACACAAACCGCTATCTGCACGCACTCTCACACCACCACCCAGCACAGATCAACTCCGTAGCCAAGACACTCATCTCCACCCAATCAGAACACAGCCAAGCTCCCACCCAATCAGCTCCAACCCCACTGGCAGTTAAAAGGAAGAAACAGCTGCGATCACACACCACTCTTAGAAGCACGAAGCTGAAGACACCAGCCTGAAGATGACGAATGTGACTTCGTCGAAACGTCGCCAAGGTACTTCTAATTCTACACGGGAGAAAACCCGAATAACTAAAGACCTACATATATATATATATAACGAGCACCAAGAGAAGTAAAGCATGGTGAAAGAAGGAGGAAGAAAGGAACCAGCACGCTTCGGACGGGGGGAATAGAAAGGGCTACGCCCACCTGGAGGACGGGAGTGGAGGAAGTTGTTGAAACACTTAAAGGGACCCCCTACACGGGAGTAGGCACCTTACCTCTAGCACGGCAGGAGCAGCTGGGTCCGATGACGCATAGCAGAAGCCGGATGCAAGCAATTGACACATACACTTTATAAGGGTTTCTCCCAGACTGCTGTTTTAATGCCCTGATGATGTCAGACGGGTTCTGACGAAAGCTTGTCTCAGTAAATTTTTAAACTTTTATACTTTACTTCTCTTGGTGCTCGGTTTTATTCGTTTACTATGATTCCCAAGAGTCGGATTTTTAGCGTAATTAATTCTCATATATATATATATATATATATAGTAAGAATATAAACAAAAGTGAACACCAGGAAAGTAAAAAACTACAAAAGTTTTAATAAATTACGACCCAAGCTTTCACCGGCTCACTGCCGGCATCTTCAGGGATGTATGTAGGTCAATGGGAGCACGCTTTTTATAATCAAGCCACCTTTGCACTCGGCCCGTGGGCGCTACCACGGAGCTCCACCAGCCAATCGTGGTTCCCACCCCGCTTTTGTTCTACTTAGCTAACTCACCTGCGCTGTTCCTATCCCTGCGCAACTTGCATACTTGCATACTTCACCCCCATTAACTAGTCGGGAGCACACATCTGCCCTTACGTTGCCCTCCACCTTGCTCTGCAGGCACACCTCTCCATCCATTCGGCCTTTCCCCCCCTCCATCTCCTCCGTGTTTCCCATACCCTTCATCTCTCCCCTCTCCCCGCCAAAGCCATTTCCCACACTCGTGAGG
>NW_015397904.1:4630-7181 GCF_001527695.2 Protobothrops mucrosquamatus
TTTCCGATCCAGTTGCTATCCTTCGTTCTCTTCGTTCTCTGGGGTCTCTTTGCCACTCTTCTCGCCCACCCTTTTACTTCCATCTTCCTCTCTTCCACCTCCATTCGATTCTCATTCCCCACGTTATTACTCCGTCCTTCCTTCGTTCGTTCCCTCCCCCCATCTCTGTTGTCTGCCACCCCGCTCCTGCTGCCCCCCCCATCCTCCCCCACGGCATGCCCCCTATCCTCTTTCTCTCCTCTCTGCCCCTCCTTTACCCGCTTGTTCTTATCGTACAAGTCCTCCGTATCCTCTGCTTCCTCCCCCTTCCCACCCTCCTTTTCTCGCAGTGTCGCCGGCCCCACCGCCCCCCGCTCCTTATCCCTCTCCTCTTGCTCGTCCTCCTTACTTCCGATCTGGTTGCTATCCTTCGTTCTCTTCATTCTCTGGGGCCTCGTTGCCACCCTTCTCACCCCTCCCTTTTCTTCCGTCTTCCTCTCTTCCACCTCCATTCGATTCCTATTACCCACGCAGTCACTCTGTCCTTCCTCCCTTCTTTCCCTCCCCTCCTCTCTGTTGTCCGTCATACCGCTCCTGCGGTATGCCTGCGGGGGGAATGAGATCCGAGTGGAGGTGGAAGAGAGGAGGAGGGAAGTTAAGGAGGGAAGTTAAGGGATGGGTGAGGAGGATAGCAAAGGGGCCCCAGGGAATGAAGGGCAGCAACCGGACTGGTAGCGAGGAGGATGGACAAAAGGAGGGGGATAGGGAGCAGGGGGCAGTGGAGTCGACAATACAACGTAGAAAAGATGGTAGAAAGGGGGAGGAATTGGAGGATATAGGGAGCTCGTATAAACAAAAAGGGGGGGGACAGAGTGCGCCGGACCCAAGGCCACAGACAGAAGCAATTAGTAACATCACGCACGTAGGCAGGGGAGGCAGGAGAAGACTAACCACCAGTGGGAAGACTGCAATTAAGGCACAGCCCAATCGCCTGGGACCGGTGACAAGGTCCAGGAGCCGGGCGCAGATGATGGGTGGCTTATAAAAGGGACTCTCCCATGGACTGGCACGTAACCCTGACGATGTCGGAAGGAGTCCGACGAAAGCTTGATGTAGTTTTGTTTTATGTTTTGTGTTATTAAACTTTTTATAGTTTGATATACTCCTGGTGTTCACAGTTTGATTTTTGAAGATGATTACACCCAGGAGTCACTAAAAGTTTAGTAAAAACCTTAAAAACCTTTAAAAGCATACAATCATAGGGGCCAAGCTTTCGTCGGATCCTTCCGACATCCTCAGGGCACAAAGTTAATCAATGGGAAAAGCATTTATAAATAAGCCGACGCCTGCATCCCTCACGTAGGATTGGGGAGGGGGGTGAGGGAAAGGGTTATATAGAGGCATCCAATTGTTTTGATGATGTTCCTAAAGATGGTCTTCCAATGATATGATGGCAAGGGAGACCTTCTGATAAACTGGAAGAAGGGGCTTCTGTGTCAGAACCCCATATGGATAAATGGGACGGTGGGAAGGATGATTTTCAGCAGGGGAAGACGATGAACTGTAAAAGACACTCCATCCGAGATGAGAGGAAACATCTTGAGAGTGATTATGAGCCTAATGAGGTGAAACGTCCCCATGGTGGTTTGACACGGAAACGCAGCACAAATAAGGATAGAAGGATAGTTAAAGGGGTACCACAGGGGTCGATCCTCTCGCCTCCTGTTCAACATTTATATGAAGCCACTGGGTGAGATCATCCGTGGTTTCGGGGTGGAGTTTCATCAGTACGCAGATGACACCCAGCTGTACATCTCCACCCCGGACCACCCCAACGATGCCGCGGATGTGATGTCCCGGTGCCTGGAGGCCGTGTGAGTCTGGATGGGGAGGAACAGGCTTCGTCTCAACCCGTCCAAGACCGAGTGGCTGTGGTTTCCGGCGTCACGTCATAGCCAGTTGGTTCCATCTCTCGCTATCAGGGGTGAGTCATTAGCCCCCACGGAGAGGGCCCGCAACCTGGGCGTCCTCCTGGATGCTCGGCTGTCTTTAGACGATCATGTGACAGCCGTGGCCAGGGGGGCTTTTCATTAGGCTCGCCTGATACGCCAGTTGCGCCCCTTTCTGGATCGGGACGCCCTACGCACAGTCACTCAAGCCCTCGTCGTTTCCCGCCTGGACTATTGCAATGCTCTCTACATGGGGCTCCCCTTGAGGTGCACCCGGAGGCTCCAGCTAGTTCAGAATGCGGCTGCGCGGGGGATTTTGGGGGCCTCTAGATGCTCCCATGTAACACCTCTCATGCGCGAGCTGCACTGGCTGCCGGTGGCCTTCCGGGTGCGCTTCAAGGTGTTAGTAACAACTTTTAAAGCACTCCATGGCAATGGACCTAGGTATCTGCAAGACCGCCTCCTACCAAACACCTCCCTTCGACCAGTCTGCTCCCACAGAGAGGGCCTCCTTAGAGTGCCGTCGGCCAGACAATGCCGGCTGGCGACCCCCAGGGGGAGAGCCTTCTCTGTGGCAGCTCCTGCCCTCTGGAATGACCTACCCCCCGACCTACGTACAGTTG
>NW_015397905.1:0-1927 GCF_001527695.2 Protobothrops mucrosquamatus
CACGCCACCCCACCCCCTTAGGATGGACTGAGACGACGGGGCAGGTTCCCCCTCCGTTCAGTTTCTGCTTTTACCTTTTCCCAAGAGAGGATGGGCGTCCGTGGGCCGGTTTTGGTCCCAAGCGGGGCCTCCTCCTTTGCGAAGGTTCTCGCCCCCAGGAGTCTCCTCGACGGCAACTCACGCCCCACGTAACTCCCCCCCCCAACGGGCTGCTTTCCAAGAAGTCTCAGGATGGGGCACAAGCAACGAGCGGCGCTCACAGCGCTGGGTGAATCGCCGGAGATCTTACTTACTCCATCCGGGCGGTTGCATTTTTAATCTCGCCTTCAACGGGCGCCAGGCTGGCCTCGAAAGGGGGCGAACCGGCCCGGGTGCCCTGCAGATGGAAGCGCTGCTGCCCAGCAGGAACGGAGTCGGTTGCCATGCGAGTCGGCGGGAAACAGCAACGGGCCAAACCCAGTTTTCCCTCGCGCCCGATTTATTCTGATTTCGGGGAGCTCCGGAAATTTTTTTACAGCCTCTGTGGGAAATTTAACGGGCCGGGGGGGGGTGGGGGGCATCTCAGACCGTTGTCCAGAAGCAGCTGAACACACGCAGGCGGGCGGCAGGCACACCCGTCCCGGGTCACCTTATAATAATAATAATAATAATAGTAAAGTTGGAAGGGACCTTGAAGGTCATCTAGTCCAACCCCCTGCTCAGGCAGGAAACCCTATACCATTTCGGACAAATGGCTGTCCAGTCTCTTCTTAAAAACTTCCACTGTTGGTGCATTCACCGCTTCTGGAGGCAGGTTGTTCCACTGGTTAATTGTTCTAACTGTCAGGAAGTTTCTCCTTAGTTCCAGGTTGCTTCTCTCCTTGGTTAGTTTCCATCCGTTGCTTCTTGTCCTGCCCTCAGGCGCTTTGGAAAATAGCTTGACTCCCTCTTCTTTGGGGCAGCCCCTGAGATATTGGAACACTGCTGTCATGTCCCCCCTCGTCCTTCTCTTCATTAAAGGTTCTGGGACATTCTGCGCAATCTGAATCAGGTTTCAAAAATACATCTCTTTTTTTGAGATCGAAATCTGTCCGGCTTACGGCAGAGAACTTCCTTGGCTTGATCCACCGTGGCCGTGGCCGCTGGGTTAGGTGAAAAGGCCGGAAAGACCTCTCTCTCTCGCTCCCGCGTTTTGGCAGCAGGCTTTTCTGCAGGAAACGGAAAGGTTGGATTCCAAGGTTTTCGAATTAATGTTTTAAATCGGTCGGTCGGTCCGTTTGTCTCGAGCCTCTTTCTTGATCTGACGGTGAGAGCAACGGGACTGTTTGCCGCTTCTTTCCCTACAAGCAACAGCTTCGGATTCTAGGTGGGTCTTGCCCTAATTCAGAGTCCAACGGAAGGAAAAGCGACTTTCTTTGGTTTATAACTGGGAAAAAAAATGCGGGTATCTACAAATCCGTTTCTTTCATTCTGCGACTAATTTATTAATTTGAGCATCCTTCCAGACTTTGGATATTTTAAGAATTGATTTGCTCTGGTGGTTTTTAAAGCAATCTCCTGGAATATGAATATTTAATATCCACGATTTAGCCAAAACGGAAGATTGATTAAGGCCCAGTGTTCCCCCCAGGAGCTCCCTCACCTGCTCCAATACCCGGAAGGGTTTCTTTCCCTATAGCCCGAAGAGAAGCCAGGAGCCCCAATCCGGGAACTGGGAGCAAGCCTGCCATTCAGCACAACCAGCCAAAGAAGGTGCCGGAGAGGATGGGGTCGCCATTCAGGGCTGCTCTTTTCGGGAGTGGATTAAACCCCCAACATCCCAACTGTTGAAGGGTCCTCAAAGGCACCTTGCATTTTCCGCATCAGAGTAGTCTGTAGTCTAGGCCAATAGGTCCACCAGGAAAGAAATTCAAATAACTGAAATAATTTATGGGATGATATTTCAATA